>NW_023481003.1:0-2067 GCF_013731165.1 Rhagoletis pomonella | reverse complement strand
CTGAAACTATACAAAAAAGCAAATAAGCAAATGGATGTATAGAATTGACAACAACAACCACGCTGTTGAGTTTAAATAGCGGCAAATCAGCTGCACTTGATAGTAGTTGGTTGAATAAGGAAAATGAATTAGCAACAAGAGTTTACGGGATGTACATAGCTCAGTGGTTAACGCTTCTGACTTTGAACATCGAATTCGCAGGTTCGATTCCTGCTGAAGTCTAGAAAAAAGAAGTCTGATGAGGAGATGTGGTGATCTCCGAAATAGTGCTATAACTTCTACCGCTTAGACTTGGTTGCTTTTTCAATTTTTCCTAATAAACAATCGTGGTACAAAGCTCAATAAAAATATTAAAAACAAAATGTTAACAAGCCACAATAACATTGACTAATAATTTTTATGTCTGTTTATAACTTTAACTCACACATATTTAATTGTGATTTACTCAAGATTTTTGTAATTTTTTTGATAAATGCGTTTTTCTTGAATTTCACTCACGGCTGATGAAATATACATAGATAAACAAACATTACTTGGATTTCCGGCTTCTGATGCCAATTCTTTTGCAATATTTTCGTGAAATTGTTTATTCAATAAATACTTATATGTAACTTGTACACTGTCTATCTTCAGCACTGTCTATCTAAAACAGTAAAAAGAATTTTTTACACTTAACTTTTTTATTCAGATACTGACATACATACCCCGTTAAAAAAAATTATTCTGAATGAACTTGTTATGAAACTTGGAAATATAGATTTTATACCCACTTCTGCATAAGGGTATTATAACTTTTATTCGCATAACGGTTGTTTGTTACAGCCTAAAGGAATCGAAATAGATCTAGTAAAATGTTTAGAATGAAAAGATAAATCGATTAAGCGTTGACTGTCTATCCGTTCGCCTGTGCCCACAATAACTCGAATATAAATTGAGATATCCTAACGAAACTTGGTGTGTGTATTTCTTTTGAGCCAAGGACGGACGGTATTGGAAATGGGCAAAATCGGACAATAACAACGCCTACCTCCCATACCTATAAGGGTAGTTTTCGGTAAGAGGAAAACTGCAATATTTTAGTAACTGCGGAAGTTTATTCACTCAAAATTAATATTTACAATGACCTTTAGGCGGCAAATAAGGATATTATAACTTTTTTTCGAATGGGCGCGCTTCCGTCCACTTATGATCTCATATGCCTATCTCGGTTGCCGTTACATCAATTTGTACCAAACTCGGTGTAATTATTGTACTTGCCACAAGGCCGAAATGTACAAATTAGAGGTGGGTAACTCAGCACTATGCTGGGTTACTGTGCTGACTCTTAGAACTGTACCGCACGCTCAGACTCACCTCTGAAAAAATTTTTAACTCAGTAACTCAGTTTATGTGCTGACAATGTATAGCTCAGTGTGCTACAGAGTCGATATGTTAACTCAGTTTATGTGCTGACACTTGCATAGCTCGGTGCGGCTTGCATTGTTTAGAACTGTGTCGATGTGGTAACTCAATTGATGAGCTGACACATTCACACAATACTATCTTCCAAAAAGTACCATAATAGATGGCATCACTAGACTAACCATCAATTGAATATACGACTACCAAATTTAACAAGAAGCAAGGCGAATAGCCCAGTTATGCATACTTGCACTGTTATACCATTTTTACGTAAAAATCAAATCCAAACAGAATAATACAAGTGAAGTGCTATGCGTTGGGTAACCGCTTACATGCATAGCCCATTTAACAGATTCTTATATGACAACTCTCAAGCAAAGCTAAGTATGCATAACTAGGCTAGAACTTAATACATCCAAGGGGAATTATTTTTCAAATGAACTCACCGGTTGAAATCAGCTTTTTCAAATTTTGCCGGCCAGCTACGAACAGAAGCTAAAGATAATATTTTCTAAATCGATTTCGATTACTAACATCATCAAAAATTTCGATGTACATACCAATTGTGCGATAGCACACTTGTGCGTTGGAGTTACTGAGTCAGCACACCAAAATTTACAGAGTTACCCACCCTTAGTACAAATGTCGGATTTTAAGGCACTAAAA
>NW_023481002.1:0-2067 GCF_013731165.1 Rhagoletis pomonella | reverse complement strand
TCATAATGTAGAGCCTTGGGGCGATGTTGTAGAAAAATGGACGAACACAGTCAAATTAAGAACCGCAGAGATTTTAAATGAACACGCAAATATTTTAACTAATTGGCCGCTGCTGAAACACAGTCTTGGATACACTTTGGTAAGTTTAGCTTTATATATGTACCTATTTTAAATTTTCTTATTTATGATATAAAACTTTGGAATTTGTATATTTTCAATTATACTGCAGGTTGAAATTGATTTTGAAGCGAAATTTCCCAACTGTTCGCAGAATTTGCTAAACGAATGGCCAAAATTTAGAAAGTCAATTATACCTTACATGAAGACAAAAATAAGAGATGCAACGTCCATTGATATGCTAAAAAAAATTGACGAAAACATCAGTACTGGTAAAGCAACAAGTCTAATATTTATTTTTTCAAGTATTTATTTTATTTTCTTATGCAGACTCAATGGATTGTTTATTGACACTGCTTTTGCATGCGATACTTAAACCGTCATTAATTTCCGTTGGACAAACTTCTGGTGAAAAACGGCTTAAATGGAAGCCATCAATATGTGATGCGCAAGCAGTGACATTGCTGCATTGCAGCAGCATAAACGATTATCAGAGGATGTACCACGAATTAAAGATTAAGTTAAATCAAAAGAATCTTCCTCTTCAGCCGCTACTATTGGTAGTCGGAGAGAAACTAACTCAGTTAGACTCTTTTTACGTTATTTTCGACAGTATAATTTACAAGGTACCGACATTTTTAAAATCACTTGATACTTTATTTAAAATCTTTCATGTATTAAATTTGGAATATCCGATACAAGCGAAATCCATATATAATTTTATCGAATCCTACTTTTTTGGCATTGCGGATTGTGCACACCCTAATGTTATTACACTTAAGAATTATTTAAAAGATACTCAAAACTTGTTGGAGCAGATTGATAAAATGTTCAAATGCTTTATATGTAACGAAAGGTCTTCTACATCAAAATTGTTAGTTGACCATTTGAAATCTTTCCATGTTTTTGCTGAGATAAAAAATTTTGTTTGCACTTTCTCTAAATGTGGTCAATGTTTTTCAAACGTGTATAGTTTTCAAAATCACCTACGTAGAGTTCATGCGTCGTTGCCAAGTACACCTGCTGTATCTTATCGTGCACCTGTTTTTGTTAGGCCTAATATTACTAAAGGGCAGACTAATAAATTAAGTTCTAATTTTAATAATACAACGCAAAAAAAATTTAATATGAATATGTTTGTATTGTCTCTACATAACAAAAACAATTTCACAAGAAAAGATGTGTTTTCTATTGTACAAGAAATTAACGATACAATTTTAAAGCCAATACAAGAACATGTATTAATGTCACTGTCGCCTTTAATATCAAACTCAAATATCAGAACAACCGCTGAAACAAATTTCGTTAGTTTATTTCCTGCTCTCGATAATAATATTAATGAGTACCGTTTTTTTAAGGCTTTGGAAAGTGAACAAATTTTTCAACTTCCAACTTCATACATTATCAATGAAGAAATAGCAGAAATAGTAGTTAATAGTAACCCGGGTTTAAATTCAAACAAAGTGGTAGGTGTATTAATGCCAATCAAATTTCAAATTAAGAAATATTTCGAAACAGACAATAACTTGAGCAAAACGTTAGGTAATATGAAAATGCTACAGTCAAATCAAAATACATATAAAAATCTCATTCACGCTCTGCATAAAAACTGAAAGTTTGATTTATATAGTTTTGGTTAAAGCATAAACCATGTTTTCATAAAAAAGTAACAAAAAAAATTTAACTTTAAAAACCTTGCACATGTACAACAAAAATCACCATGGACTCAGTTTCGCACTATAGTGTATGTATGTATGTACATATGAAATTTTTGTGTATGAATTTTGTGTAATAAATAGATAAGTACTTAGTTTTTAAGTCAACAGTGTAAATATTTCAATTTTTTTAATAAAAATAAACTAAACAAATTGTTATTTATTTTGTAAAAGTAGGGACACAAGGTAACACGATGTCATATTAAAATAACATTAAAATATGGTTCTTTTAACA
>NW_023481001.1:0-2068 GCF_013731165.1 Rhagoletis pomonella | reverse complement strand
ATCGCTTAGGCGGTTACAGCGCCAAATAAGAAGAAGAAGAAGAAGAATATCAAATGCTTAATCGTGATGCCAAAGAAGTGAGGCGACTGTCAGCTATTTTCGTGCGCTTCGCTTAGAAATCTAGTTCTTTGATTTGTATTGCTTAGGCATCAAGGCATTTGCTAATAAACAAAAGGTTCGTGTGCTGTTTTTAAAAACTCTTGAAGATTCGGGAAAAATTTAAATTGAGCTGCTCCCTTCCACGCTAGTCACATATTATGTCCTAATCTAACTGTAATCTACAAGGCATGTCTTAATTTAGGGTACATACGAAAAGCATTGATACGCAGGTCGTCTTCATA
Organism: Rhagoletis pomonella; assembly: GCF_013731165.1. Taxonomy (NCBI): domain Eukaryota; kingdom Metazoa; phylum Arthropoda; class Insecta; order Diptera; family Tephritidae; genus Rhagoletis; species Rhagoletis pomonella. The sequence continues at coordinate 1,727 of NW_023481001.1, read as the reverse complement.
CCAAAGAGTGGCAGAGCGTCTTACATGAAGCCTAACAATTTTCTAGTGATGAGCCTTTCTTCTTTCTTTATAAAAATCCGGGAGAATATTCTCTCCATACATTTATTCGGCAAAAGATTTATCCAAAGGAGCTATCTGACTCCAAGCGCGTCTATTCTACAGGCAAATCTGAGGAAACCGCAACCCCATAAAAACTTTTTCGATGTCGAGAAATCCTTGTCACCCAAAAAATATCATTCGGTATTTTTCCACATATAGAAGGAGCCTTTGGGTGCCCTAATTGCAACTTCCAAAAACCATCAAGTACTGGGCGAACTGCTGCAGAACGCATTGAGTATCGTGGGAATCTGGTCGGAGGAATGCGGGCTGCCTTCCAACCGGTTTTCTTTAAAAAGAAAACTAAAATTCTCTTATTTAAACTTCGAATATTAAACTGCCTAAAACGGCGACAGGAAACTGGCCTGTCAACGCTACGTAGAGAAGCCGGCCAGAAAGATCATTGCCGCTCTTTACGCCAGCAAAACGGCTATAGGCAAGAAATCGTGTCTTAAGCCTTACATAGTGCACATCGCTGAATAAGCTCACCAAGGTTCATGCATGCCAGTTATAGGAGCACTGCCAACTAGTCCCGCTAATGCTCTACAGCGGCCATAAAAGACTCTGCACTTTGGCTTAAGACTCGATAAGCCAAGTTAAAGCCTATTTGATGGCCGCTGGACTTTAATCTGCCTTAAGTAACCACATTAAAACACATTTCGCCGAGAAGGCAAATAAAGTAGGAAAATATTCGACACATTCACTCGATTAAAACGCCTTTTACTTAGGCAAGTGACCAGAATTATAACGGACCACTGCTTGATTGGGGGGCATACGAACAGAATGGACTTGCCGTCCAATGACTTCTGCCGATGCTGCCACTACGAGGAAGATATTAAGAGTATGGAACACTACCCATGTTAGTGACATCGTGGGCGAGAATACGCTCATTTACCCATCACCACTTTGTCTGTCTGGCGAGCCTACGCGAAGCAGACATTCATTAGTTCATCCGATTTATTAACCTTACCAACTGGTTGTATTTACTTCTAGTTGAACGGACGGGATCGAATACGAGCACCCAATCGGTATGACAATGGGCAGACTGGGCCTAAGTGTGCCTCACTCCTACATACATTGGACGCAGGCAGCCATTTCAACCTAACCTAATCTACCAACCGTGACGTTAAACTATTTTCGAATAAAAAAAAACTTCATTTATCGAACACTCCTTTTGATTAAACTCTTAGTCCCACACCTCTCAAAAACAACAATGTGCGTTGCTAAATATAACAGAAAATCGTTCTTGTTTTGCATATTTTTAAACTACGAAAAAGTGTTACTAAATCTGTTATTACATGCAGACTACATAGTTTTAGTTGCGTGCCACGTCACACTAAAAGCAAATTATAGTACGCAATAGTCAGAGAGGCAGCATAAACATTATAAAACAACGTCACTACTTTCAATATTGTGAGATTACACATACAAACATACACAGGTCTGTATTGTACTTGATTAACCACTTCTTCACATAAGCTTCTTAATCCGCACAATGGGATATAACCACCGACGCAGTTGACGTCACTAGTGCTGAAATTCCCCAAAAGAGTGTCCACCAAACCACATGAAGCGTATGCCAAATAGAGGTATACGCCGCCGAGCCACGCCGCCGCCGCCGCCGTTTTTTG
>NW_023481000.1:0-2068 GCF_013731165.1 Rhagoletis pomonella | reverse complement strand
TAATATAAATCTTCAAAACTCTCTTTTATTCATTTGAGTTATGAATAGTATAGAAGGATAACAATGGAGATATAGACAAAGACAACGACGCAGTTAAAGGCAACGTAAAACAGAAGATTTAAGATTTCAGATGAGGATGTAAAGGAAGAGGAAGAAGAAAATGGACGCACACCCAGGTTTTTATTTAGAACTGGCCAATACCAATAAGCTATTTACGTGACATATTTTAAGCAAATCGGATTTTTTTAAATAGGTGAGTCCATGGCCCAGCTACTGGAAAACCGTACCCTAAATATTAATCCAAACCGTTCAGCCATTTCTGCGTAATTCAGTAACAACTATCCAAAGACAAATTTTACCGATTTATTAAATAACTACCATATATTTATTATTATAGTTATTAGATATTATAAAATTTTACTCTGCCATGGGACTGATCGAACTGTGTTAAAATAATGTTTGTATTTATTGCGAACGCTTTTCGCTACATTTGCTGCATTTCCCCCTTGAAGAGGTCTTAGGTTTGTAAGTTCACAAGCACTTTGCCGAGGAGCGTATTGTATTTCACTTGGGGTAACATTTTCTACATCGACGCCGTCATTCATATGTTGCAGCCTATTTTTCCGTGTTAAAAAATTATGGATATAACAACAGGCCAAAACTATCGATACTTTATGAGGGCTTAAGTTCATTCTGTTTACCAGAACACGAAAGCGGCTGCATAAAATGCCAAACGCATTTTCCACTACCCGTCTAGCTCTCGATAATCTGTAATTGAAAATAATTTCCTCGGCGCTTAGTTGGGTTACGACTAAGTGGCTTTATTAGATTCTCCATAAGTGGGAATGCATCATCTCCTTTTGGAACCTGAAAGAAGAATAAAACTAATTTTAGCTTCTCTTTATTTTTAGGTTGATTCTCAAAGAACTCGAAAGCGTAAAAAGTCTGACAATAACTCAGAGCTTCTCGAAAAGGCCATACAGCATCTGGATCAAGCCAAGAACTCAAATAGGGAACGCGATGATGCTGACGTGTTTGCTGCGTCTTGGGCAATTTTATTTAGAAAATTGTCATCGGAGCAGCAAATATACGCAAAACGAGGTATTGAAGAGATCCTAGTACATGGACAGTTGGGAAACCTTCATATGAATTCTGTACAAATAACCGTCTCTCAAAGAAATCCAAGGACCTATACAATATCCCGCGCCTCGACTCCATGTTCATCGTCGTCTATTCCCGACCCTTTTCATACAGTTTACACACAAGCACCGCAATTACTTATTTCAAGGCGCACTATGCCACGAGATGAATACTCGCAGTCCGTGTTTGCAGAATCACCAGAATTTATTCACTCAAATAATTCTGGGTCAGCGCAATCTTTTGATGAACTATTTTCGGACGCTCAATACCAGTGACTTTTCATTATTTTAATTTTAATTGTTATTAATTTTATAATTAAATAAACGTTTATTAATAAACTAGCTTAATGCCGCAGGGTTTCACCCGACGTTATACAAACAGTTCTTTTGTGTTCTTCACAGTACATTTTGTATGTGCCGAAGCTGGTTCATTGGCCTTATAAAACCATAATGAAGCAAATTTTTCAATATGTAGGGTCATCGTCTGGGGGAACGTACTAGACAACAAGGCCCTCAGGGTTAAGCAGCTGGAATCTGCATGGCCGGTTAGCTGGCAAGACACGGAACCCTTGAGGAAGTGGTGGGTGCTCCCCTGACTTCTTGTGGTCTATTTGTGGATAGATTACCTGAATGTATTCGTCCAATGTTTTTATTATGGCTTCACAAGTTTCTAATACAATACGACTTAAACTGTGTGGAGATATTGCTGTTAAAAATTTTAAATCTTCGAAGCTTTCGCCGGATGACAAAAATCTAAGAGTAGCCGAAAGCCGTTCATGGGGCGTAATTGCATCTCTCATGAAAGTATCTCTTTTTTTTTATTAAAGGCTCCACCATCAACAGGAGTTCTTGATAGTTTGCATTGTTCATGCGAACAAAATTTTTAATTTTTTTTATAGATTTTGTTTCCAATTCCTTAAGGAGTGGTA
>NW_023480999.1:0-2068 GCF_013731165.1 Rhagoletis pomonella | reverse complement strand
CTAACTGACGCCAATTGGAAATGCCAAGTGTCCTTCTCCACCTGGTCGTTCCAACGCAGAGGAGGCTTTGAATGTTAAGGCTGCCATATTGGGTTCGCCATTTTGAATTTTTTAAATCATATTTGACTTCGAGTGGATTTCGTGATTTTTTTTTTATAACACCGTGTTATTATAGTAGTTAGCAACCCACGAAACCCCAAGTTTGTAATTTTTGTTGAAATTAAGTGATTTTTTGAATATTCAGGCTGCCATATTGGATTCGCCACCGTGTATTATAGTAGTTAGCAATCCCCAAAATCTCAAGTTTGTAATTTTTGATGAGATTAACAGGTAAATTCTGCACGTTACCGAAGAGTTTGTAACCGGAAAATTTTATTACCAAAAAATGTTACCAGTTCTTGTCACCGCGATTCTGGGTACGTTGGTAACACAGTTAAAATATTCAGCAATTCAGCTATGAATTGTGGAAATTCTGGCATTGCATATTTCACGGGGCAATACTTTGTTACCATGGTGTAATGAACTGAAGGTGGCGCATTCCCGAAACCGCTACTTTGGTTTCGCCGACTTTGACGTTTATGGCAATACGTAAACAAACTTTTTGTTTAGAAACAAGTGCAAACGTATTGTGTACTTTCAAGTGAAAAATCGAAGTAATTCGTGCGTTCTAAAGTAAAAAACGTTTTATTTGTAATAAAAACTTTATAAAAATGTCGTGTCATGTGTTGAAATGCAGCAGCCGTAGGGGTTAAGCCCCCAAATGCAGTTTTTTTTTGTTTCCCAGCGATGGCGCCTTGGCCAGAAAGTGGGTAGAGTTCTGCCGGCAGGAGAAGCCATACAATTTAGACACAAATTACAAATTTACCACAAATTACAAATTAAAATCGGAGGTAAGCAAGCATCGACCACTTTCTGCAGGAAAACATGCGCTGCGACAAGATATTATCACTTTTTCGGCACCTGCAATACAAACACAACAATTCTAAATAGTTAATTAATAAGATCTATTCTTTTGAACACATTTCAAGAGTGGTTGTATATTTTTTGTTAACGTTGTGCTTAATTTGCTATATTCAAAGACGGCTTGAGAAATTGGTGAATCGTGAAGAAAACACGTTTTCTCACTGCAAATTCACAGCTGTCAACTCATTGTTCTTCGCCATATTCTTTGTTTACCCATTGCCACAAACATCGGCGTAGCCAGAATGAAATTTAGGGGGGGGGGGAGGGGGGGGGATCTCGACCCTATTAAGCTGGCATTTCAGGGTACTATTTTATATATATATAAGGAAAATTTGAAAGTTCGGGGGGGCTCGAGCACCCCCCTGCCCCTACCTAGCTACGCCCATGGCCACAAATGTCATTCTGTGGGAATGCGCAATCTTGTATTCTATCGTTCTTGAAAATATCGAAGAGATGAAAAGTGCCAAGTACCTAGGAATATACATATGCAACAAACTAAAGCTTGATGAGCACGTAGAGTATACAGTGAACAAGATTGCTAAAAAAAATTGGCCTTAGCTGCAAAAAATGCAAAACCGAGCGATGAGATTTATCCTCTACAAACCGTACGACACACCAACAAGATGTATGCTTGAAACCTTGAATTGGTTAAGCGTGATGCAACAAGTTTTTTACCACGCTATGTAATTTGTGTACAATATTAAGAAGGTCAACCTGCCGGATTATCTTAGCGATAATCTCCGATATATAAATGAGACCCATACGTATTTGTTGAGAGAGAATAACAGCTTCAGAATCCCGAAGTATAGAACGGAAGGGGACAACAAAAAATATTTTTTATAAACGCTTAAAGTGCTTTAATGAATTACCAGAGGCTATAAAAAATTGTGATACTATCACTCTTTTCAAGCGGCTGCTATATGACTATTGTAGAACGCAGCCTACAAGATAGTGATGTATCAACAATAGCGTGGATCGGAAACTCGGCCTTTCCGACTACCTAAAGTACATTAAAACCCTTAGATAATAAATAATAAATGAGCGGATTGGAAAATAGACCTTTCCAACCGTCACGAAAGCGCGACTGGGTGGATCGGAAACTCGG
>NW_023480998.1:0-2068 GCF_013731165.1 Rhagoletis pomonella | reverse complement strand
CCAAAAACGCTGTTTTTAGGGGTTTCAACCCCTTTTTTCTCGAAAACGTGACGTGATGGGAAGTTTTGGACCCCAGATTCGTGTTCAGCACGAAAAATCCGTTCGGAAACACCAGGTCCCGTCTTATTCGCAAAACCCTTGTAGACCAGTGATATTGGTGAATTAGTCAACGCTCGCTAAGACTACGTTGGAGGGGAGCGCAAACGAAAATAATGAACAACAAAAAAATTGGCGCTGAAGTGAACATCTGGTAGAACGATAAAAAAAGCCAACTGGCAAAGGGAAGGAAGGAGTATAGTACAGCGCCATCGTGCAAAACTGGCTCATTATCAGCTTCTGTAAAGTGCGAGCACACACTTGTCCGACACCGACTGCGACTGCGACAATATCACGGCTGCTTACAGTTAACGTGAAGCGATTATTGCAAAATTCCAAATCGGCTGCTAACTTTTCATTTTTCTCGTATGGCAGCTGCAAGTGTGACTACCCACATTGCCGCAATTACTGCTTCGCCTCCAGCTGTTGTAGGAGTGTCAATGGGTGGAGTAGATGTGGCAAGTACGGCGGAAACAACAACTACCAATGTCAGTCGCAAGAGCATGCTGAATCAGGAATCTGCTACTGCAACTGCTATTACCACATTTCTCATCAGCAGCACTAACGTCGGACACGTGAATGAAGAAGATAGTTTCAAGACATTGACTTCGGTTTCGCCTGGCTTCGTAGGGACCAGTTCCTCATCGGCTTCTGCTATGATGCCGGAGTTAGGAACACACACCCATTCTCGTAGGCTACCATTGCCACTTGTTGCTATGACGGCATCTTCTAAATATGATGATAACTTGGAAATCGGTGGAGAGATGATTGCCAGCGCCACAATGGCGTCGGTTAGGCTTGTCGATAATAGTACACAGACTGACGCATTGAGTGACGAAGAACAGCTCTTGACAGCAGGTAACACTGAGCTGGGGACGGATGTATATGGGGAGAGTGAACATGCGTACCATGCGTTGGCAGTGGTGGCTTCAAATAATGACAGTGAAGTCTATGGCTTGATTGAATTTCACGAAGCAGACGAAAACAAGGAAATGGCTATAACAAACAGCGTAAAGGAGTTTGCTGACGAGGCGATTGGCAATGCAAATGAAAGTCAGTTGTTCTATAGAGAATTAAACGTTTTCGATATGAACCGCGATTGTAATGAATGTAATGAATTTTCCAGATTCGTGGGCGATAAAAATTCCACAAAATCAAATAGTCTAAGCCAGTGCGACAACTGTCTGCAGCAAACACTGAATGTAATAGAGCTCGATGCATGTGAAATGAAGAATGCGATAAATGATGGTGGTGGTGGTCATGAAGATGAGCCATCGCCAGTAACTGGCAGCGCTCTGGCTAATGAACATTTAGTCAATCAAAACCAATCGTTCGAATCGCAAAGTAGTAATATTTTAGACGATTTAGAACCAGGTGATTGTACCTGCAATGCATCGACCCATTTTGGTTGTGGTTGCGATGAAACAGCTGCCAATTGTACCTATCAGGAGCGCATTATCGACTATGATAATTTTCGAATTATCGAACATGTTATCGATTGTTCCCATGACAGCTGCTGCAAGCACAGCAGAAAAATGCATTGCACAGGCTCTTGGGAAGACAATGTGGTGGAAGAAAATAAGGAACTGAATTTCGCGTGCCGAGAGTTGGTGACATTTATCGGCGAGAGTTATCAGATAATGAAGGCACAAGAACAAACGGAAAACATAGCTGCAACGACACCCCCACTGCTGGAATCAACTCGGACCGTTAAAGATATTGATGAAGAAGAGACATATTGTGAGGAAAATATGAATATTGGCCATTTCATTGTTGGTCCTCAAATCGAAAGTCCGTTCATAGCCGAGATTGTCGATGATAACAATAATAAAGGCCGCGCCAAAGCCTCCCAAGCTGTGGGTGGATCGAGCGAAGCTATTCCATCGGGAGTTAACAAGTCAATATCAGCAACTATTACAGCTTCATGTTCGGTTTCAAATCCAATGCAGTCCATTAAGAAAACAGAACACCG
>NW_023480997.1:0-2068 GCF_013731165.1 Rhagoletis pomonella | reverse complement strand
TAGAGTCTAGGAGCTGACATTCAATCTTAAAAGCAATCGTTCTGATTACCAACAAAACTGATTGTATTTTTACACAAAACGCATGACGAAGAATTGCTTGTTGGGACCTGGCCTAAGCTTACTTTTTATGCATGTATTCCAACAACCAATGCACTTTAAAAAATGCGCACTTACGAACAAGTTTCCAAGCCTAACTGCATAAAACTTGCACTTTCATAAATCATACACATACTCAGAGGCCGAGGGGTGACCCCTATTAAATAGAAACTTGCCCAGTAAAATTAGATCTAATTAGCACGAAGAAAAAAAATGTGTAGTAGCGAACTTTGATGCAGTTTACTTCCATTTGACACGCAGATCATGGATCCATAGTATTCCCCCTAAATTACATACGGGAACATTCCGCCATCATGGATGTTATGTTTGTTTTTGATTTTTTTGCGATTTGCAAGCTAAGTTTGCATTTTTTGTAAAAAATGGTTCAATACAAATTTATAGATAATTTAATTCCCCACAGTTTTATTTATACAGTAAAAAAAAAAAATTGTATTGTAAATAACTAGCAAAAACTGAGAAAAATGTTTACATTGTCACGGTTTTCGCAATTTTTCAACAATTTCTGTTGAAAATACACAGCATATTCAAACGTTAAAGTTCTAGAGAACTTCATTCTCCACAACTTCTATGAAAATTTATTTGTACGCCGCTTAGATGTCCACCAACCCCAAAACCCCCGTGGAAACCGTTTCAAGCGAATCGGATTGATTCCCTGCAGTGAAATCCCAAACTAGTCAGGAAAAATACTAGTTTACAACTAGAATTCCCTGACTGAAACCGAACTAGTTCGAAAATGACCAGACTTGTACCAAGTACAAAATGATTTATTCAGGCCCTGTTTTATTTAACTTCGACAGTTTAATACAATAAAGTACACAAAATATTATAACTTTTATTTGGGTATATTGTAAACCATTAAATCGAATACGTATTCAGTTATACTAGTCCGGTTAAATAATGATTAATACTCATAATGATTATTAATTAAGGCATGTTTTTTTGGATAACCGTTTAATGATCAAATACCGATATTATCACCATTTTAATGATTAAGAATTAATTACTTAAAAAAAATGTCAATTAGTTCATTAGTGTTCATTAGTTTTAATTAAATCATTATTTTGTTATTATTGCTCATTTTCAATTATTCTTGACTTTTTAATTACACTATTAATATAATTATTTGATAAATTTCTATTATCAATTAACAAGCCAAAATATAGACAAAAATTAAGAATATTTAGTAACAGCTTGAATTACTTATTTATTTTATTCTTATCCAAATCTCAAATTTTAAACATTAATTATTATTATTTTTTTTATTTTTAAAAATAATAGACTGAAATGTGCAAAGTTAATGAATTTAATTTATATTAATGGAAACTTTTATTTTTATTTTAGTTCACTCAAAAATTATCTAAAGAATTCATTTTATTTTTAACTAAAATATTTTCTTTTGCATAATCCATATTATTAAAATAGATAAAAATATAGTATTTATTGTACCTGAAACCTTTTTCCTTTTTTAACAAAACTTAATGAAAAATGAATTTAAATTTATATTCGGAAGTTTGAAATATCTATGTATTTATTTTTTCTTTTAATTAATACTCAAAAAATTTAACACTAATTATTGGCAAATCTAAGGCTGCTAAATAAAAATGTGTTATATATTAAAGTGTACTTAAAAGTTGTTTATTGCATACTCATGAATTCATTTTATTTTTTACTCCCAAAGTAGTGGTTTTGGTCCATAGTTAGACTAGTATTTTTCTGTATATTTTGAACTAGTATGATACTGGTATATTTCTAACCGAAATCTGACAATTGCCATCTCGTAGGACATCCCCATGTTAAAAATACCAGTTGATTGCATGGAAAAAAGATAGTTGGCTGACTAGTTGGGCATGCGGTTCGTACTAGTTGTAAGGTAGTTTACAACTAGTTCATTTGACTACAGGGTTATAATAAATAACACTGGATCACAAATTATACAAATGGAGAATCTCAT
>NW_023480996.1:324-2068 GCF_013731165.1 Rhagoletis pomonella | reverse complement strand
GCGCGATTATTAAAAACAAAAACGTCCAAACACAATGACATATCAGTTATGGGACAATACTTTTTTCGATTATTATCGATAAAATTAGAGCCGACACTGATTTGTCACGGTTTAAGATCAACTACGTACTTTCAACTTAATTTACTGAGAGACTTTACAAGGCGAAATTACTTAGTTTGTACTTAATTTATGCGTAAATTAAGATTGACCTCTAAATTACGCCAATGGGAACATAGTTTTACTGATGTAACACACTGCTTCTCGAAATTCTCCCAATTAACTTTTCTCAAATATGTTTAAATAAACTTCACAAACAATTTACAATAATGGCGCTTGTGCTAACACTGGTGCATGCAATAGATTATCGACTATTGACTACTATTACTTCATGTCACATCGACGAAACACCTTTCGATGTTTTTATGGTATATTATAAGTTAATAATAGAAATAATCAAGAATGATAGAATACAAGATTGCGCCGATTGCAGCAGAATTCGTGAGAGTAATTTTAGCGTGTCGTCATCGTAGAGTTGACAACTGGGAGCGGCGAGAATGAGGGCGACTAGTGATGTGCTGAATTGTCCCCAATACTCGGTACCCAATACTTAAAAAAGATTTCTGTACCCTATACTTCCTTTTCGGTATCCGATACCGATTATTTACATTAAACCCTCGCCATTATATGCATTTCAGGTTTAGAAAAAACTTTCATTACTAATTTATATGATATCGGCTAAAACACTTGAACTTATCGCCACAGAAAAATATTATTTTATCAGTTTTAACCTTAGTCGATCCAAGGTTCAAGAAAAATGTTTTGATGGATGAAGAAGCTTTTCAGGGGGGAGATCTAACCAGTTAGCGACAAGTTTCGGATCGATATCGTACTTGTTGGTGTAACAATATTTCATATCATAGGTCAACAAACCCGATACCGATTCGAAAATTGTCGCAAACTGGTTATAGAATCTGCCCCTAGGCCTCCAAAAATGATATCGTCCGATTCAGCTGGAACAAAAATGCGTTCTCTGCGTTATGGCCTGGAACCGACATATACACATCTTTAATTTGAATCAGTATTAAAAGCTCTACTGGCTCTATTGGCGAGTCTCCCCTGAGCCGTTTTTTTTCCATATCTTTGGCCTGTGTGCGCTTTTATTTGAAATCTAAATGTTTTGGTACCGAGTATCGAGAGTATTGGATACTTTTTAAATCGTTACCGAATATCGATCAATACTTGAAAGTATTGACTGAGCACATCACTACTGCTGTCTTCTCTACTATGACGTCACCAAAACAGCTGATTCTGTCAAAATCACTGAGAGCCGAGTAGCGGTATCGTCATCGGCGCCACCTCTGTATTCTCTCCACCGTGAGAAATAATACATAATAAGTAACACATAAAATTATTTTTAAATATACCAAAAAAAATACATACAACCAATCTTCCGGACTATGGCAAGCGAGAAATTCCATATTATGTGCGAGCAAACTGAAGGCCCATTGCCGGACTAGTGGTCTTCTCACAATGTGCTAGCGTAATCGTTGCGTTATAGCAAGCCTGCGGTCCGCCGACCGTCGTGCCTGCAACGTGCCCGGACCGCATTGTTATATGGGCATGAAACGTTGCAAAGTTGGTGCAAATTTCGCATTTATTGCAAAATTTGCCACTATGCGACACAGCTGCTCACTTTTGTATGAAGGTGGCAATCATTGCAAACTCAAAGTCGCGAACACATAGG
>NW_023480996.1:0-314 GCF_013731165.1 Rhagoletis pomonella | reverse complement strand
CTTATACCATGTAAAACTCGTAAGTTTACGAGGATTTTATGGGAACGCCCCCTTTGTGAAAAGGTGTAAATAGGTGCATAAAGTGATTGTTTGACAGATCAACCAGGATTTTGTGAAACAATCTTTGTTTCGTAGTATTTTCCATAACATACCGCCATCTTGTGTCTATCACTCTTGGCTAAAAGGCGATTAAAAATTCCGAAAATTAGCAGAAAACTAAGTCAATACAGTTAGTGGATGAAATTCATTCACTTTATTCGCTCATTTTTTTTTTCTTTTATTTTCATTATTTTATGATACATTTTTGTATAAAA
>NW_023480995.1:0-2068 GCF_013731165.1 Rhagoletis pomonella | reverse complement strand
TTTTAAAACCCTATATGTTGAGATGTCATTTACAATTTTCTGCATCTTCATGTCATATTCTGCTTTGTTCATCGCTACAGTTACGTTCCCTTTGTCAGCATTGAGGATTAAAATTTGGTCATGGTTTTTCAGAAACGTCTTAGCAGAATGAAGGGTATTATGAATAAACTTATCTCTAATTGTATATGTCGTCTTATTTATGTAATCGCGTATCAAAGTCGTCAAGTTATTTCTTTCAATTTCCTGTTTTTCTTTATCTTTAATTGTCTGTATGCAGTTCTCCCCATCTGCTATAATCTTAAATAGTGGAAACTCTTTGCTGGATATAGGTAAGGCGAATTTCGGTCCTAAAGATAGGAGCCACTGAATGTCATCTGGAATTTCTGTACTTGTTATATTGCAAAACCATTCTGGGACAGCCCTAATGTTAAGTAATTGTTTTTGTTTCTCTCTTAATTTTTCATACTTGCTAGCTTGTGTTTTTTTAATAGTTGTAGTGAGTGTATTAGTTATTATTTCTTCACTTTCAAAAAATGCATTATAATCCTGCATACTTAATTGTTGTTTAATATGTACTTTCAGTGATTTTACCTCTTTTCCTTTTTGTCGAAGTAGCTCGTGTTTTATATTAATGAGGAGATTCAGTAGTTTGCTCTGTACCTTTTGTATATACGCAGACACAGAGTTGGCGATAGTTGTTGACATCTTGTTATTGCTGATATTGTTGTTGATTGTGTAGACAATATTTTTGGTAGCATTATGGATGAAGTTTGGAGTTAAGCCGCTCCTTCTGCAGCTTTCCAGAAATTGGGTCGATACTGTTGTTCTAGCTATCTGTTGTGTGACATTTTGAAAGCGTTTGATGTGTTTTTTGGTATTAACGTCATAGTTGTGTTTGATGTTAGTGTAAATCTTGTACGTGTATTTCTCTTCTCGGTGTGCTCTCCGTTCAAACATGATTAGTTTTTTGATTTTGGCCGTTTTTATTATAATTTATTCGTTAATTTTGAGCTCCAGGCCGGTTGTTAAATAAAACATATATTTTGGCGGTTTTATTTATTACATTTATTGCTGTCGATATTTCGCCTTCAATCTGAAGGCATCTTCAGGACTGAAAAACACCAAATGCATACATATTTACGTCAAATTACAAAAAACTTACATCAAAAACGCAACTTACATTATTGAGTTTTTTTCCAATCGACTAATTCTATGTGCAGAAAAATATTAACAAACAAGCTCAAAGAACACTTAAACATAAACAAGAGAATTTAAGCAAGTCGAAATACCGTAAATGTAAACAAAAAATATACAAACAACAATACATGAAGTGGTGGACAGTAGGACGGAGAGAATCTGTATGTAGAAAAGCACGGTATAGCATTGTTATTGTCGGACGAAGTACTGGTGGCGGACCGACGAACATTAACATGAACACATAAACACATGACACCTACGTTATTGGTTTTTGTGCGTGAGAATTAAATTGCGATAGACATGAGCACAATTGTCTGTGTCCGTTTTAAAATTCATCCTTCTATTATTACGGGTGTTCATGATGTGTAGCATCTCTAGCGTATAACGTTTATTGTAATTTTTCTCTTCCTGTAAGATTGCTACATTGTCAAAATCGGGATAATGTCCCATATTTTGGCAGTGAGATGTTAAGGCTGTCTTATTGTCCATAGGGTTATTCCTTAATTTTATGTTGGATTTATGAGCGGAAATCCTTGTCTTCAATTTAGATTTGGTTGTCCCCACATATACCATATCGCATACGTGGGACCCGTCACCATTGCATGGTATTCTGTAGATTACGTCAGATTTCTCATTTTTAGGAACTTTGTCTTTGGTGTTCGTGTATATTTGTTTTAAAGTATTATCATACGTGAACGCTATGTGAAATTTCTCTCTGTCAAACATTTTAGATTGCTTAATCCTCTCTGATAATCCTGGAACATATGTTGCCGATGTATAAATTTTCTTCTCATTTGATTTATCTTTATTGGACTTGATATAGTAATCGCGGATGAGTTTGTTAATCAAGCCATGAGGAAATTCGTTTTTC
>NW_023480994.1:0-2068 GCF_013731165.1 Rhagoletis pomonella | reverse complement strand
AAAATTAGAAAATAAAGTAATGTAAAAAAAATATTTTTTTAAAAATAAGCTTTTATTTAACATGTTTAATCAAAGGAATAAAATAAAGTAGTGAAACAAAAGATTTTTTAGCAATAAAATTTTGTCAAAACTGTACTAAAATGAATAAAATAAAATAAGTTAAGGTCTCGTTAAAGTTACTAAAAGCCATTTAGTGAAAGGAGTTATTCAAACTCTAATGAAAATTACTAACAATTTGTACTAATTTACTTCGTTTTTAAAAAAGCTTGCCGGCGAATTCAGCGTACATGCATAATTGGTTAGGTATGTATAGGTATCAGTGTTGCCGCGAAACATTTTTAGTGGTAGCTAAATTCCAGCTAAAAAAGGGCTAAAAAAGAGCTAAAAATCGTCGTTGTGGCTAAAAATGGTAGCTAAATTTTTTTACCTACATCTTATATATAAAAATAAGTGCACGTTTTTGGTGCGACCTCATAACTTGAAAACAGCTTCGCCGAATTCAGCCAAATTTATGTGGCATATTCGATTTATCATGCAGATGGTTTATGCGAAGTTTTCCCGAATTCGGAAGAGGGGGCGAGGCACCACTCATACTAACTAAAATATAAAAATAAATGAACGTTTTTGGTGTGACAATATAACTTAAGAACGGCTTCACCGAATTCAACCAAATTTATGCGGCATATTCGGGCCATCATGCAGATATTTTATGTGGAGTTTTCCCAAATTTGGAAAAGGGGCGTGGCATATGTATGTATCTTATGTATACAAATAAGTACACGCTTTTGGTGTGAGCTTATAACTTGAGAACGGCTTCACCGAATTCAACCAAATTTATACGGCATATTCAGGCTATCATGCAGATGGTTTATGTGAAGTTTGCCCGAATTCGTAAAAGGGGGTGTGGCACCTTCCATACTAACTAAAATTTTTTTGTTGTATATCTCTTGAAATATTTGTGGTAGAGTACTGGAAGTTGGTATAGAGGTATAACAAATAATTCCATACTCATGGATAAAAATGGGCAGTATTGGAAAAGAGGGCGTGGCACCTCACATCTTATATATATAGAATAAGTGCAAGATTTCAACCAAATTTATACGGCATAGTCGGGCTATTATGCAGATGGTTTGTGTTAAGTTTCCCCGAATTCGGAAAAGGGGGCGTGGCACCATCCATACTAACAAAAATTTTCATCTGGTATATCTCTTGAAATATTTGTGGTAGATTACTGGAATTGGTAGCTATACGTGGCCTGTTCAAGAGTTGGCATTCCAAATTGTTTATTTATTCATACCCAAGATGGAAAAACAAAAAATGTTGTATATCCAAATCTGTTGGATTAAGATTTAAAATAAAGAATCAAAAATTTTGAAATAAAACAAATGATAAATTTTCATATAGAAAAATTCCAGGACTTTCATTCGTTTTTCAATATTTGGGGTACTGCTAGTATAAATATGTAAGTATACACGCAAACATTTTCTATAATTACTGGCATAGAAAAACAATGAACTCTGAAAAGAATTACTATTTTATTCAACAAAAAAACTTTTTGTGTAACACATAAAGCATATTAAGGGCCACCAACTTACCTATTTTAAAGTATAGTTAAATCGTTAACGGATAAGATAACGGCCCAGAAACGTAAGGAACATACATAGAAATATGTTTACTTGCCTTAAAGGAAAGGCGTTCGCTTTATGAGCGAAGAGTTAAATTCATGAAAATCATAAAAAAAATTTGAATGTCAATGATGAATAAATTTTGAAAAGGGCTAAAAAAAAGGGCTAGGGGCAATTTCAAATTTTTGTGACCAAAAAAAGAATTTGGTAGCCAAATTTAGCCCCCAAAGGGCTAAAACGGCAACACTGATAGGTATGTATGCAGATATTTAAATGCCGGTTTGCTATTCGCGCGACAAGTTTTATTAAAAACGAAGTAAATTATTACAAATTGTTAGTAATTTTCATTAGAGTTTGAATAACTCCTTTCACTAAATGGCTTTTAGTAACTTTAACGAGACCTTAACTTATTTTATTTTATTCATTTTAGTGCAGTTTTGACA
>NW_023480993.1:0-2068 GCF_013731165.1 Rhagoletis pomonella | reverse complement strand
TCAGAAGACGCATAACAATCACTGATTTTTTTAGCAACGGTTGCGCTCAACTGCTGCGCCTTCTGAACCTACCCATTCATAACAACGCTACGTTCTTTGGAAAAAATACAGTTACCTAAATATAACTGGGACGCGACATTTTAGCAAGTTTTGGCTATTTTTATTTAGTTTATTTAATGTTTTTTATTTTTTATGACAATATAACTGATTACTTAACAAACACGATATAAATCAAAGTTTCGGACTTTGTGGATAAATTATGAAATTTCTGCAAAATTTCACCAAAATGTTTAACTTTTTAGTCAGCATCTTTAGAAATAACTATGGTTTGCAGTTTTGTAGTCTATTAAATTCTAGTTTAATGAGGTGCAAATGTGAACTAGCGAGGACTTACTGCTGATTTTTGGCATTGTTTTAATGACGAAGTGACGAATTTTTTGCCATACAAAGTATGTTTGACAAGTTATTTATATGTAAAAAATGCGACACACCAACAAAAAATTGCCAAAAAATATGCGATAAATGCTAAGTACTTGAAATTTTTACATTATTATACTAAAGTTTTAAATTCTTAAAGATGCTGTTTAAAAGGTTAAAAATGTTTGGTGAAAATATGCAGAACTTTCATAATTTTGCACAAAGTCCGAAACTTTGATTTATATCGTGTTTCAGATATATCAGCTATATTTTCATAAAAAATAATAAACATTAAAGCAAAATAGCCAAAACTTGCTCAAATGTTGCGTTCCAGTTTATATTTGGGTCACTGTATATGTGCTTAAAATAAAAATCCTAAAAATCGGCCCAGTATTTGAAGACTTTTCGGATTAGAAAAAATTGTCTTTCTATTGTATACATGTAACGCAATTCGACATGAAAAATTTCTCCGAGATAAGGCTAGGTGTTTCTAATAGATTTCGGGTCGTTAAATTTGCAAAAATGTAAACTTTTATATGTATATTTTAAGAAAATATTGGAAATAGCAAAAACGGCCATTTTTTGGCAAAGCGGATAACAAATCGGCTGCCATCTAAAATAAATAAAAGTCTTTTCCGAATAATAAACAAACCGCTTATCCATATTAAACAAGTTTGGTATCAAATGAAAGAGGCCTTAATTAGCTGTACAACTGAAATGTCTAAACGAGGAAAACCACATACTGGAAAATATTTCAATAAAAAATGTTAATTAATTACCATAGAACAAACCTTGGGTCAGGTATATATTTATATGATTTTTTTAGTATTAAAATATAAACAAGTAAGAAAGGCTAAGATCGGGCGTTTCTGAAATTTACCGTTATATGAAAAGCGGCCGTAATTTTAGTCCGATTCCAATATTTTTCAACGTTTTGCTTTTATGTGGCAAGCACAATCACCGTACCGAGTTTGGTACAAATTGGTAGAACGGTTACCGAGATACATATATGTGATCATAAGTGGGCGGTGCCACGCCCTTTACCAGAATTTTATCATAAATGTATTTCTTTGTAAAGAATTGTGGCTAGCATTAATTTTGAATAAATTAGCTTTAATATTTACTGATTTATCGAAGTTCTCGTATTTCTCTAAATTACCGTTATATGGGATGTGGGCGTGGTTATTGTCCGATTTCAAAATTTTTTTGGCTATTTGGTATGCTGTACAAAGGTTAATAACTGTGCCAAGTTTAGAGGAAATTGGTGCCGCGGTTACCAAGATATACACATGGAATCAGTGTTGCCGTTTGGTTACTTTTAACTAATTTTGGTTATTTTTTTCTTGCCTGTGAAGTTGTTAAGATCTTTCCCGTTTTGGGTATTTTTATACCCGAGCGCACTTGTGCACAAGGGTATATTAATTTTGTTCACATAACGGTTGTTTGTATCAGCCAAAACGAATCGAGATAGATATAGACAAATGTATACATAAATGCTCAGAATGAATAGAGAAATCGATTAAGCCATGTATGTCTGTCCGTCTGTCCGTCCGTCCGTGTACACGATAACTCAAGCAAAAATTGAGATATCTAAACGAAATTTGGTATTTAGGTTTCTGTTAATCCAGGGTACGTTGGTATTGAAAATGGG
>NW_023480992.1:0-2068 GCF_013731165.1 Rhagoletis pomonella | reverse complement strand
TGATCACGGCTGTATTTTTTGCTGATATATTACATACATATGTTCCATTTAGTTAAACAATATAAGAATATTGTAGTATGTACCACGAAAACGTATAATTTCTATAAAAAATCATAACTCAGAAAAAAAAATCTTCGCTATTAGAGATTTGGGTTGATTGTAGTTCAAAGTGTCTCTTTCTCGGTAAAAAAGTTTGAGAGAAAAAAAAAATACACTTTTTGAGAAATTAAATTTAAAAAAAAATTTGCACTTTTTGTTTATTGTTAAGTAAAAAATTTTAAATAATGAAAATCAATAATTATATCATTCTATCTTGATGTGACAAGAATTACTGACATTTAAGTAAAAACATTGTTGGAATCTATTAAATTTTGACAAAGTTATGGGCATTTAAAAAAAAACATTCTCACTGTCAATTCGAATAATCGATTTTTGCCTGAAAAAGAAAATCGCGTGTGAAAAAACAAATTACGTGTCTCATTATTTGGACCAACAAACAATGTATTTGAGTTTGGTCGAAATTAAAAATCATGCTCGTACCTGACCGGTTGTCTGGGAATGACTCTGTTATCGCGACTTTTTGATGTGTATACATCGGTTTCGGTAGGGGTAAAATTTGCGAAGCTGTAACGCATATCCCAGCACAAAGTTTCGAAGGGCTTAGCATGTGTATTTCAACACAAAATTTTTATTTTCATTAGAAGCACCCTGTGTTTGCTTGCCAAATGGTTGCATACATTTAGGCATTTGTATAGTAAGAGGAAATGCGCTACAATTGATTATTACTTCCGATTATTTAAACTCCGCACATGCATACGGCTTTGAACCTATGTATGTACATAAATATGTATGGACTCATTTGTTGCAACTGGGCACGAATCTCGTAAGTTTGAACAGATAGTCGTTCAAACAATACTGACAAAACGATGTTGCCAAAACACTGATTTATGCATTTGTGTTGCTGTTACGTGTTACTGTTATTGTTACGTGAAGCAAAACTGGAATCGAGTTGACGATATCGCACAAACGATCAAACAATTTTTGATTTTTATGAAGCAAGACAATCTCGACACGATATCGTTCAGACGATTGTCGTCATACGTGATTCATGCCCTGGTATTGATATGCTTAGATGGTTTTAGGCATAGGTTTAGTAGTCTATTTTGATAAAAAAGCAAGTCGAAAATTTAAAAAAATACGGAAATCATTTTAGCTGGGATGATATAATAGCTCTGATCCAATACTTTTCGTGTAAAATCCTGGAAAAAGGTCAAACAGCAAAATCACTCTCTGAAGTGAGAGTAAAAAGTGAGTAACAGCAAAACGTTCGGAACAAAAAATCATCGGGTAAAATTCTGCAATTCCAATCTTTTCACAACTTTTCCAAAAATCGCTCAGATTATATTCCGAAAAGAAAAACTAAATTTAGGAATATATACAAATAGAAATGCTCAAACTATAAGCTCAAAAACAATAACTGATGCGGAGTTTCCAAGATATTTTAACGCCCTTGAGTCACAAGTATATACAAGTATCATATTAAAAATTAAATCAGCAAAATGAATAAAATTAGGTGAAATTAATGTTTAATTTCTAACCTAACCTACATTTGTATGTATGTAACTGAATCGCCTAATAATAGCTTTACATATATAAAGATTATCCTAATTTTCGAGCTTAACTCCCTAATCTGTTATTAGAAAAAGAGATTAGCCATGCAAAATTATAATTAAAAAGTAATTTTTAGCAAAAAAAAAACCGACTTCAACTCTCATATAAAAAAAAAAAAATATATATATATATCTCATGATCCACTGATCGGATCTTAACCAGATTAGTATGGGACCACCTCTGAGACACTACCTTTCCGATGCAAAAAGAATTATCGAAATCGGTGGACGTGGTCCAAAGTTATGCGGTAACATACATAAAAAAAAAAAAAAAAAAAAGATTCCGACGAACTGATAACCTCCTCCTTTTTTGGAAGTCGGTTAAAAATATCACAGATTAAACCGATAACTTTTTGGTGTCCAACCTAGTTTTATCGATTATACTTGCGAAGAAGAGG
>NW_023480991.1:0-2069 GCF_013731165.1 Rhagoletis pomonella | reverse complement strand
AAAAAGTGCCGGAAACGAAAATTTGGAATAAAAAATCGCGTGATTTTTTATTCCAAATTTTCACTACATATTAAATTATTGTTTTTCTTGTTTCGAATATAAAACAATATTCTTCTTGAACATTTTTAATTTTTTTTTTTCAAAAGTAAACTAGCAAAAGTAAACGGCAAAAAAAAAAACGGCAAATTTTGACATAAAGCCTAGTCTTTTGTCTTTGAGTTTGGAGGGGTGCTTCGCTAACTTTATATAAAGTTAGCAAAACACCTTATATCTAAAAAATATACCAGAGCGACAAAATAATTTTTTGCACAACTGATTAACGGCAAAAAACCGGCAAATTCATGGATATATGCGACATTTGTTTTTTGATGTTGTTTCGCTAACTTTATACACATGTAATAATGATGCACCTAAAAGATGCAGCAATTTCCATTATCTAGTTACATACCTAATGACAGTACGAATGAAAGTTCCAAAGATTGATTTCACGTGTTATTCTATTCGGTATAATAGTTTTAAAATCAATTGAATTTAAGACTAAAAGGTGATGAAAATAAAATTATAGTGTAAATAACTAAAAACTCGCTTTTATTACAATGTGAACTAAAAAGTAAAAAATGATGTATAGAAATAGAGAGAAACAGGAAGCTGCCTAACTTGATTTAATTAAACTTTTAAAACCAACCTAAAATTGGATTAAAGTAATTGACAATAAAATTAATTTTACCGGACAACAAAGCGTGCTTCTGAGATTTTATAGTCCTGCTATTGACAATCTCTATCTATATACTATAATAAAACTGTAAAGTGTTTGTCTGTTTGTCTGTTTGAACTCACTAATCTCCGGAACTACTGAATGGATTTTCATAGGCCTTTAACTGATGTATAGAGAGTGACCTCGGACGTAACCTAGGGTATAAAAAAAAAGGGATATGATAAGGGGGCGAGATACCTCCCATAGCCGTGACATTTTTAATCAGCTAAGTTCGAAACCGTAAGTCACATGACTTTGAAATTTGGTGTGTTCACATACATATATATGATTGATGCTTATAGTAAAGTAGATATACCTTTGTAAAAGAGGCGTGGCACTTCCTATGGGTGTGAAATTTTTAATCAGACGTAACTTCGAAATCATACGTCACATGAATTTCGAATTTGATATGAAGACGTATCCATGGTAGGCGCTTATAGTAGGGTATATATGAATGAGTTTGTACAAGGGGGCGAGGCACCTCCCATAGGCGTGAAACGTTTAATCTGCAATAACTTCGGAACCGTAAGTCACACGAATTTTAAATTTGGTGTTAAGACAGATCTATGATAGATGTTTAAACTAAAGTATCCATATATATAATAAGTTTGTAAAAGAGGGCGTGGAACATCTTACAGGTGTCACCTATAACTTAGGAACGATAAGTCACATGACTTCGAAATTTAGTGTGAAGACATAAATAAAGTAGACGCTTATAACTAGCGATGTAAATATTAGTGAGTTTGCACAAGGTGCCACGGCACATTTCAAAGCCGTGAAATCTCACATCTTCGGACCCCTAACTCACATGACTTTGAAATTTGGTGAGATCTATGATAAATTTATACAAATGAGTTTGTACAAGAGGGTGTGGCGTTTATAGTAAATTGAAAGAGAGTGAGTGTTTCACAGGGGCGCACTATGGGACTACAGCGGCCAAAAGTAGTAAAAACAGATTATCGAATTCTGAAAAAGTAATTACGCAGACGCATAGCAAAATATCCAGCTAACCCAAACCAAAAAGAATTTTGGATAAAAATGCATATCTGCAATCATGACACGAGCTTAATGTAGGAACAATGCGAAAAAATAAATTTGTAAGAACAATTTTTGATTTTTTCGCAAGTAATTTGAATTAAGTTTTCCACTTGTGGGCATATATAAGAAGCCAATCTGATTGATGAGTACCTTTTGAATATATCTGTGGTCAAACATTGCATTACATTTTTATAAAACGTTTGAATTGCATAAAACAGTTTACCTTGAACTTCTACATAATTTAGTGAGTGTAAAATTTTTCGAGCGCTTAATTTAA
>NW_023480990.1:0-2069 GCF_013731165.1 Rhagoletis pomonella | reverse complement strand
CTCAGGAGCACCGCACAAACACGTCCTACTCACTTGACATTTGACTGTTTGTCCGAGGAAAAATACTTATTCTGAGTATTCTGAGATAGCGCGTTGTTAAATAATTTTCTGAGATAGGGCGTTTTCGCATTGGTTGCCGAGATAGGTCGATCTTCCACTCAGCCATCGATATACTCTGTAAGGAATCAGTGATCGGACTTCTACCACATTGTTGTAGATCTGCCACTTTTTTGAGCACACCTACCACACAAGGTCTGAAATTTACCACATATTCGCGTTTTTGAGTAGTTTTATTTTTGCTCAACTTAATTTTCTTAATTTTAAGAGCAAAAATTGTCCAACCCTAAACACTAACAACAGGCAGAATGGGAGGATAAAATAAACTGTAAAATAGTAAATTTTCTCACTATTCAATTTTTCGACATCAACATGGTTTTATTGTGTTAAATTGCAAAATATATGATTTATAAAAATGATAAAAACCGGCGATTCTTGTGAAAGCATTAGCAAATTTCAGTGCATCTCAAATTTCTAAAGCGTTGTTTACTTTTACTTGAGAATTGTCAAAATCGGCAAATAACAAGTAGCATTTCTGGAACGAGCCACATTTGTTCGCTACATCGTGATGTGATAAAAGAAAAGCTGGCAGCGCTCTGCAAGGTTGCAGAAATCTTTCAAAATATGTTCGAAACTGTCAAGGAAAAAAATTGCCAAAACCAACGCAATTTTTATCAAGTTCAATCTTGCACTTTATTATATTAAAATTAATTTTGTTTTAGATTCTAATTAAAATGTTTGCAATTTAGGAGAAACCTTGCAGATTTTTTTTTAATTTTTGTACAAAGTTTGATCCAAAACCTGAGATCTACCACATTTTTTTTAGATTCTACCACACAAATTTTTTTTTAAGTCCGATCACTGATTCCTTTGCCATTTCTTAAGATAAATTATCAATTTAAACATTGTTGTAATCAGCGAAATGTCTTATTTTGAATCACATACATAAATACGTATTTTTCACCGGGTAAACAGAAATAAAGTTACAAGCAAGTATACCTGTGCGTCACCCTTTGAAAAACGCGGTTTTTGACCTTAAGTCTAGATTTTGAGGGTGTATTTAAAATTCTGAGTATGCAGATTTTACTGCTTGAATAGACCTACAACAAGTGTGAAACTATATAAATTTTTTTTGTCACACAGTGTAATTTAGATCGCCTTTAATAATCTGTATATCGTCGTTTAAAGTACAAAACCGTGTATCAACAAAATGCAAAGCCGCCTATGTGAGGTGGCATAAATTATTATCTAGATAGTAAAAACACTCATATTTCAAAATGGTTCTCTTTTTTATAAAGCAATCGCATTTCTGGATAGTATATTTCAAGACGAATGGATAAGGATTGAGCCAACAGCTTCTGGAAGCAAATTAAATTTTTGGCAGCAAATGTCAGTTACGTAATTTTGCAGAATGACGATACGCGGTTTTGTACTTTATACGACGATATGCATGTATGTATATGTGTATAGCCAGCAAAAACTGCGGAAAGAGATCCGAAAACTGAAAGAAAGGTGAATAGTAAAGTGCCTCGAAGGGGTGTGAAACGAATACTTTTCCGGTTGGTTATCTGAAATTTTTCATTCTGAACTTCAAATATGCTTTTTCATAGTTAATTATACTCAGAAATTAATTACATACACTTTTAATATGTTCGTCTGCCGGCATAAGAACCTGGAACCTCATGAAGGTTACAAATAGCTGCACGCTTCTCTGCACACTCAGCTACTGTCGAACTTTTCAAATGTTCAGTTTGAGCAAATATTTTAAAATTATTGTTTTCAAATAACGTGATATTTTTCGATAGTTTTCGGATACGAATATTATATTAAAATTTTACCAAAATTGGAAAATACAAAGGTTCACAAGCACGAAATGGCAATACCGCTCAACAATATTTGTATATTTGTCACTGGCATTTGTCATCAAGTGGCAAATCAGATATTTGGTCATTTGCATAATTTTTATTTGGCTTATGTAGCAGCATTGCGTTCACACGATTTGGCCACCAGGG
>NW_023480989.1:0-2069 GCF_013731165.1 Rhagoletis pomonella | reverse complement strand
GTATTCGTTATACGGAGAAAATGCGCAACATCATCAGCGAAAAAATTCTTAAAAATCAACGGTATCTTATAGCCATTAAAAACGTGCACTTTATGATACTGAAAATGAGTGAACTACAAAACTGCATACTCACAGTTTGGTACAAAAAAATTTATTACGAAAAAGAAAAAGAAAACACTGTATTCTGGGTGTATATATTTACAGATAGGTAAAAGTTTCAATATGTTTGGAAAGCACCACTTCCCTTTTTCAGTAGCCCCAAAATATCTATAAAAATTTCCAGGACATTACCACAAATACTTTCAGAGATATACGGTATGAAAAATTCGATATGCATGGGTGATGCCACGCTCCTTTAATATATCCAAAGTCTGCAGTAGGTGTCCAAAATTTAAAAAAAATCGGTACGGCCGTTCGCGAGATCACCTCTTATAAAAAGAAGGAGCTTCTCTTTATATAATTAGTTTAGGTAACACAGGGCAACACTGATTTGGATGCGGCAAATGTTGAAGCTGGTTTTAATATGCTTTTTTTCTGATTAAGAATACGTAAGTATAATGTTTCCATCAGCTCCAGATTTTGATAAAAATGTGGTGAAAGTGTAAAAAAATCGCGTTTTTTTTGCAATATTTGAGAAGCTCTAGCAATGAAACAAAAGGTCATAGAACCTTCCACTTAGGCTTAAATCAAGGCTTGGACTTCTGACTTCAATCCCTGAAAATACCATTCCTGCACCTTGACCCTAAGGTTACCTATAGACATTTATTTAACAGCTAACACTGATTTTTACATCATTTTTGACGATAAAAAGTAAATGAGTATAGGTGACCACTAGGGCACTGTAGTTCTAGCTTTAATTTAAGCCTAGGTGGAAGGTTCTATCACCTTTTGCTTAATTGCGGTAGGAACTCAAACTTCCCGAAATTAGTTATTCATGTTCATTAAATGACTATAAGGGCTGGTTACTCCAACTCAACTTAGTTAAGCCAATTTTCTCGACTCAGTCAAGAATAAGCTGTGTAAAACGTAGGATAACTTTTGACTTAAGTCCAAAAGTGGCTAAACTAAGTTAAGCTGAGTTGGAGAAACCAGCCCTAAGTGACCATCAAGCAAAGGTGCGGGAACTTGCTTTAATCAAAGCCTAAGTGGAAGGTTCTACCACCCTTTGTTTCGATTTTTTGACAATTTGAACTCGTTTTTTCTTAAAATATGGTGCTGTTGGTGACTTTTTGCTTACGGATTCGTAATCAGCACAAAAAAATCTGTCAAAAATAGCGTTAACATTTGCTGCATCAAATTTTTTCCATTTTTGTTGGCCTGTGTAATAAGTATTGTTAAATAGCCAATACCCGCATGTTTGCGGCGCCTTCAAACACCTTTCAAACTGTAAAACAATGACTCGATTCGATTGAAGATTTTTTGGAATTGATCGGTTCTGGTCCACCTATCAGAAAAAATATCATATATGTTAACCCAGCCAATAGCTACCTACGTGCTAAATTGCAAGCAAATCGGACCATTAATAAGACTGTTTCGAATAGTTCGGTCTCTGACCCACTTAACGGAAAAAATGAATCCTATATGCTAATCTAGGAAAAAGGTTACCAACGAACCAATTGCATTTTTTTAAGCATAGCTCGACCCCTGCGCCAACTATCGGAAAAATTAAAACTTTGTGCACTCCTTCTTCTAAACACGTTTCCAAAAAAGCAGCACCCATTCGAATCAGTTATGAAACATAGGGGAAAATTGTTCACAATTTAATCAAGCTCCCAATAAATTTCACAATTATCCGAAATTTTCCAAGCTTTCGTCGAAAAAAAATTCAAATTTTTTGCGTTCTTCCGGATTTTTCTGAGTTTTCCACCTAGAATTTTCTATTTTTTCCATTCGAATGCCATACCGAAGGAATTGCACACAAAATTCCATGCAAAAAAAAATCAATTTTCAATTTTTCCAATTTTCCGGTTTTTCCGGAGAGGCTACCTAGGTACCAAATTTTATGCAAATCGGACCATAAATACGATTTTTTAGAATAGATCAGTCCCTGGTCCACTTCCCGAAAAAAA
>NW_023480988.1:0-2069 GCF_013731165.1 Rhagoletis pomonella | reverse complement strand
CGTTCCCTTTAGTACTCAAAATAACAATAAGGCTGCCAGATTGTACAAAAGGTATTTTCTCACCCTTTTTATTTCTTTGCTAATATGCTCATCCAAAGGATGAAAGAGAAAGGTAGGATGGACGAACATCATTAAAAGTTAATTTAAGATGTGTTGGTATTTGAAAAAAAAAAATTAAATTGGGAGGCCTTTGCCTTTTTTTGCACATAAATCAAAATAGTGGGAAAATACCTTTCTACCGAGATTCCATAAGTTTAAATCGGAATAGTTTTGGCCCAGTTATTTAAGTTTTTCGTAAATCAATCTTTGCAAAAAGTAAAAACACAGCATCAAAAATCTCATTATTACGATTCCGTTGAAAAGATTTTTAAATATTTTTATGCAGAGTTTTTAAGCCTTATCTGTTTTGTCATCTGAGGGGACTTTTTTCAAAAAGCTCTTTAACAAACTATTTTTATTCATAAAAAACTCCCATTTTGGAGGTATTTTCAAATCGGTCCAGCTCGCTTAAATCTTAATATGTTTCCGAAATATTTTGGTGGACGTCTTAAAATATAATAAGTTTTATAATACCGACGGAATCACCTTTTTTGGTGATGCAGTCTACTGTATATGTGTGTTCCTTAAGCAGTGTTTGCATTATTCAACTTTGCGTTCAACAATTGCGTTCAACTCAAAGCAGGGTCGCACGAAAAAAAAGTTTAATGGCTAAATGTTGGCTGGCGACCAGCTTTGTTGAAAGCGATTAGTTGAAAGGCCATTCAACCAAAAGTTTAATGCAAAGTTGAACAATGCAAACACCTTTTTATGGCGAATATTTTGATATTTTTTCATATTTTGATATTTTTAGCCATTCAACTTTTTTTTCGTGCAACCCTGCGCTGAGTTGAACGCAAATGTTGAACGCAAAGTTGAACAATGCAAACACACTTTTACGTTTTTATTCAAATTATAAAAGTTTTATGCAGCGTTTTTGCTGCATTTAAGATGCAAGATTTAGCACTTTCGCTCGCTCGCACTCGCGTAAATGTACATTTGCTGCATTTAAAATGCAACATTTAGCACTTTCGCTCGCTCGCACTCGCGTAAATGTACATTTGCTAAATGCGATAGCATGAACGTTCTTCGAAAACATATCGCGCACCGTCTTCAAAAAAGTCACAACTAAAAATAATACGTTTGTCAGAAAAGGCGAAAAGATATTTCTTAGCACATGATAATCATATGGGCAAGGGCGACTTTACCTTGGGTTTTTTTTAACAAACTATAACAAAAAGGTGCTCCAGCTTTTTCTGAAAGGGAAATAAAAGCTCTGCGTACATTTTTAGCGCATAATCTCAAAAATGCCAAATTTTGAGTTGTGACTCTTTTGGAGACGGTGTGCGATATGTTTTCGAAGAGCGTTCATGCTATCGCATTTAGCAAATGTATATTTATGCGAGTTCGAAATCGTATGCTTTTGACAAACAGCCGTGTTCCAGTCGTTTATTCCGATCCGTATTTATTACGATCAATTCTCACGCAGAAGATAATGAGCAAAAAAACCTACTGAAAAGGAAAAAATAAGCTTTAAACAAAAATTCAATACAAAAACTTGAATTGTTTTAAACGTAACCGAACATTGGTTTGTGTATATATTCATTTCACTCGTGCGTGGTGTAGTTGATAATCGCTGTCTCTGGTGAACTGAGGCCTGGGCTTGTATATGTGAAGCGACAGCGCGAGAACCTTGAGTTGACCTTCAAGAATGCTGAGCGGCAGGTAGCGCCGATGGATCACAGTGCTGAAAGCAGGAATTAGTCGAACCGCCAATTTGCACAAAGCGGATGCAAAGAGACTTGCTGAGGGGCGGGGGCACAATTGCACGGCGATAAGATTGCGGAGTCAATCGTACAAAATGCGGATGCAACTTTCGAGCACGTCTTAGCGGGAGACAAAATGTTACCTAGTAGCGTTAATTGTTCTTCCTTACTGTAATAATCAAATTTCAAGGGAATAATCCCCTCATGGGCCACCATTAAATGTGTAGTTTCCACTATAGTAAAACGAGGTTCTTGATTTTAAATTAC
>NW_023480987.1:0-2069 GCF_013731165.1 Rhagoletis pomonella | reverse complement strand
TCTTAAGCAGAAGGAAGGAACATCAACAACACCAATTTGGCAGAAGTCGGCAAAGGTAGTGGCAATAGCAGCGGCAACTAGGAAAAAGGAAATTGTTATTGTTAACGAGTTAGTACGGTGGTTTAAATGTAAAAATTTTGTTAAGTCAATAACGATGCTATGTATTTTTTGCATTTATATACCCGAGAGCACTTGTGTACAAGGGTATTATAACTTTGTTCGCATAACGGTTGTTTGTAACAGCCTAAACCAGCGATGGGCAGAGTGAGCTTTTGCTCTGCACGCGCCTATAACAAATGTATAGAAAGCTTAAAAGAGCTTTGCCCGCGGGCAAGGCGGTGCCCATCATCTGCCTAAAGCAGCGATGAGCAGAGAGAGCTTTTACTCTGCACGCTCCTATACTAAATGTAAAGGAAGCTTAAAAGAGATATATGACTTCAAGGAAGAAGTCAATAAAGCCGTGTCTGTAACACCCGTCCGTATGTCCGTGTACACTTTAACTAGAACAAACATTTGGAAGCAAATTGGGGTATAGGTTTCCCATTAACCAAAGTATGTTGATACTGAAAATTTTAGAAATCGAACGGTATCCACGCCCACCTCCCATGCATCGGTATTTTCCAACTATGATATTTCCGGTTTTACTGAATCCACCTTGTTTAAAGTTGGTATGTGGAATAGAATTTCGGCAAAACATAAGATGATTAAATACTGTATCAGTAGCCGCTTCACCAACCTCCACCAAACTCGCAACGAACATTCCTTAGGGCCGGTTACTTAATTTCTGGTTAACACTAACTATAGGTTAAACATAGTTATCGACGAGATCTACTCCATAACATAAAACAGGGAGTCGATAAAGTCGATAACGATGTTTAACCTATAGTTACTGTTAAAAAGCCGCTATGGTGTAGTGGTTAGCAGTGCGCGCTACCACTCCGCAGGAGCTGGGTTCAAGCCCTGGTCAAAGCAACATTGCAAACAAATTATAGAAAACAAGTTTTTTTTTATCAGCGGTCGCCCGTCGGCAGGCAATGGCAAACCTCCGAGTGTATTTCTGCCAGGAAAAACAGCTTCACATAAAAATACAATCGCCGCAAGGAGTCGGCGTAAAACTGTAAGTCCCTCCCCTTTGTGTGACAACATCAAGATGCACGCCCCAAATCAGAGGAGAAGCTCGGCCAAACACTAACACCTGTGTAGGCGCCAGTCTATTATTATTATTAGTAGTAGTGTTAACCAGACATTTAATAACTGGCCCATAGATTCTAAATAATAAATAAATCTGGTGAAAATTTTTGAAATCAGGAAATAAGCACGCCCTTTCAATACAACAGGGGCGATGCGAAAGAGAAATGCGATGCGATAGGAAAATACATCGTAAGTTATACCCTGTGACGATTGCCTGTCGCATCGCATTACAGAGTAGCCCCCCCAGTATTTTACAGAAATACGAAAACCGCGATAAATATATTATATATTATTGGAATATATTATGAGGGTGACAAATACATGTAACCGATTTATGTGTCAATTTCTACCAAACTCGGTAAATTTCAGAAATACGAAATCTCCGATATTTCAATAACTAAATACACTAATTTACTCCAAGTTAATCTTTTAACAAAAAATTTGGTTGCTAAGTACATATAGGTTTTTGGAAATGGCTTATGACTACATAAGAGTATTATTACATTAAGGTTGCAAACAGAGTGGAAGCGAAGCCGAAGACGAAGAATAGACGAAGCTCAAGACGAAAAACAGTGCAGTAGTAAACATATGAAAGTGATCACAGTGCAAGCAAACGAAGATGAAGACGTTCCGCAAGCGGCCAGCTTGAAACAGTGCGGTACTGTTTTCAAAGACGCCTCGCTTGCTGTGATGAGCTGTTTACAATTTATTTAACTGTTTGCAATTGTAAAAAACGCGTTTTTCAAGAAACTGGCTAAATTTTTGGCAAAATGTAATCAAACGTATTAATTGGCATTCTTGTATATTCGAAAAATGTCTGTCCGTCTTGCCGTAACACATAATATAAGTGGCGAAATTCTCCAAAAGTTGTCCTATAC
>NW_023480986.1:0-2069 GCF_013731165.1 Rhagoletis pomonella | reverse complement strand
AAGGGGTGGGTTTTGGGGTTCAAACCCCCCCCTAAAGCTAATAACCTAAAGCTAAGAATCCAGCTCTCAGTGAAATTATAGGAAATATTTATTATAATTTCTGTTGCTTGAAAAAGCGCTTTGCTTTTGCTGTAAATATACGAGCATTTTTTTCTTGAGTGCTGCAAACTGATTTAAGAAATTTTGGTAGAAGAACATTTCTTTTCCATTTCTCGTCCGTCGTTTTATATGAATTTTTCGTTTTTCTTGAGAGTTCAGTAAATTTTTTCGGTATTTGAAATATTAAAAAAATTTAGCAATCGTGAAAAATCACCATCTCTATCGAAAACCAGAAATCGAAAAAATGAACACAGAAGTGCAAAAATTCATGGAACCAATAAATTTATTTTTACTGACTCTTTTTTAAAATTTTTTATTAGGTACTTTTGAAAGTTGAGCGCATCTTGAGTTTATAGAACTTTTTATTAAACAAGTAGTTTTTAAGGAAAGAACACAACCGACTTCAATTCTCATGTTCAAATTTAGGGGTACCGTTAATTTCTTCATGATCCAATCATCGGATCTCTAAAACAAATTACGGGACGAACCTTGAGGTACTAGCTTTCTAATAAAAAAAGGATTATTGAAAACGGTTCACGTGGCCCAAGTTATGTATTCCGGCGAGATGATAACCTCCCTTTTTTGAAGTCGGTTAAAAGCGTTTGAGTTCTGTTAATCTGTAAATAAAGTGCAGTTTATGAATTTTAAAGCGTTTATTTATTTATTACATACTGTACATAAAACTTGCATAAATGTATTTTAAAGAGGGTATTATCTGAAGCAAATTTTCAGTATTTTCCGGTGATATATCTTTAGAAATATAAAACCCCCCCTAAAATATATTCCTGGGTGCGCCCCTGATTGCATGTGTATATATGTATGTACGTACGCATATTTAAGTACGACCTTTCAAAAACTTAAAAATATATTTAATAATTTTTTACAAAAACTTTGAAACAAATAGGTGGATATGTACATACAACTAAGTGTATAGGTACACTTACGTGTATGTGCAAATCTCACGAGCTTTGGTTTAGTGTCACTCCCTTTTTTCGGCAGAAAAAAACGCAAAAATATTCTTCTTGCATTCCTTCCAATCAATGGAATTCCAGAAAGAAATATGTACAATAAAAAATAAATCAAGTATTTAAACAATTCTAGCCTTAAAACGTTTATTTAGGCGAAGAAGTACCGAAATTACACTTTTTTCATTGTCACTCGAAAAAATCATAATTGTTTTTTTTTCTTAATAACTTTGGGAAGTTTTCAAATAGAATATATATATATATTCTATATATATATATAATAGAATTTATATTAGAGGCAATGGACATTGGCGTCAAATTCAGTATATTTGGGAAGTTTCAAAAGTGCCCCACGGCATTATCTCAACTATGTATTATGTAATTTCTGTTACGATTTTTAATTCTAATAATATTTGTTACTTCAAACTGTTAAAATTAAGCTAGTGTAATAAAACTAGTGTGCCACCAAAAGAAAAAAAAATTACATTGAGTAAATTATGACTATGATTTCAGAAACTAAAATTCCATTTTTACAATTTTTATTGGTGCACTCGAAATTCAATCTAAAATTTACGTGCGTAAGGAATACTGTGCAAAAATCTCAAACCCCAATATTTAATTACTTTTAAATAATATGGCTTTTAAGGTATGGCGTGCGAGTAAACGAGTTAATTGAATAAGTATGGTGGTACAGGGCGTATACGTTACATACGCAACTACGGGTATATGAGCATGAGTGGTTGTTACTTTCCTTTTTATACCCGGGCGCACTTGTGCACAAGGGTATTATAACTTTGTTCACATAACGGGTTTTTCTAACAGGAAAAACGAATCGAGACAGAATGTATACATAAATGATCAGAATGAAAAGAGAAATCGATTAAGCGGTGACCGCCTATCCGTCCGTCCGTCTGTGCACACGATAACTCGAGTAAAAATTGAGATATCTTAACGAAACTTGCACTGAGAAAAAGGATTAGTTTCGACAACTAAAGATATTTAGTT
>NW_023480985.1:0-2070 GCF_013731165.1 Rhagoletis pomonella | reverse complement strand
TTACGGTATGTTTACATATAGATAAAATCTCAATAACCCCGTTTACACAGGGAAATCTCAAGGAAAAGTAAAGTGCCACCGTGATCACATTAGTCTGCTATATTAACCAATTTAAATATATTTTAACTTAATATTTGTTTTTTAAAAATACCTTTACAAACCCCTTTTCGTTGCTAGCGCCCATTTTCGTTTAATTTTTCTTTTGGCATTTCTCCTCTTCTTCGCAAAAATAATCAATAAAAATAGGTTAAATACCGAAAAGTTATCGGTTTAATCTGAGGTTTATTTATGTATGGCTAATCTTCTAGTTTCAGATTAGGGAGTTAAAATCGAAAATGAGTATAATCTACTTACATGTAAACCTAGTATTACACATCTGAAGTTAACCGGGTTTATAAGGATATTATACCAATGATGAGTAGCGATATGGTTTAAAACTAAGTTCATGTTTTTTTTTTTTGCAATTTCTGAAAAATAATAGAGCCGTTTATTTTGAAAGTAGCACAAGTCTCTCATGCTGTTGGACTTCAGTGATCATTTGCCTTTATCTGAACGCGTATGTATGTAATTCGTCCAACTTCATCAGCCAAAAGTAAGAAGTTTTGTCATTATTTAAGCACAAGAGGTAGAAAATGACTTATGCCACTTTCAGAGTAAACGGCTCAATTGTGTTTTACACACAAAGGGAATTCTTCGTACTTCCGTGGAATTAATTCTGTATTTAAAAACTTTGTTTATTTGCTATCAACTTGTACTTGGAATTTACTAGTTTTGATAAAAAATTAGTTATGTATCAATCTAGGCACAGTTTTCATCAATCTCGACAGATCTTAGCAATTGGCATTATCATTATCAATTGCGTGGAATTACCGCTGGCAAAAGCCAGTTTGATTTATTTGAATGCGGTTAGCTGAAAGGTAAACAAACTCGTACGATTTACAAACATACATATGCACATTAGGGTGGTCCAAAAATTAAAAAGTAATGACGAAAGTTGTATGCTCCCACCCACTAGGACCGCTCTATTCCGAAAAAAAATATATCTTAATTTTTTATTTTGAAATCAAGAAATATTTAGAAGTCTCTCAAAGCGCTCAAAGTTTTTCATGTATTTTATATGAGCAAAAACAACTTTGCGTAGATATGGTATAGAATTCTTCAGAATCAATATTTTTCGATCGCAGTACTCTGTTTCTCTTTAGGAAATTCCCAATAATAATACATAATTGTTTGTTTAACTATTTTTTCATAGTAAGAGCTTGATAACTTTTTTTTTTAAAAAAAACGCATAAAATTTGCAAAATCTCATCGGTTCTTTATTTGAAACGTTAGATTGGTCCATGACATTTACTTTTTGAAGATAATTTCATTTAAATGTTGACCGCGGCTGCGTCTTAGGTGGTCCATTCGGAAAGTCCAATTTTGGGCAACTTTTTCGAGCATTTCGGCCGGAATAGCCCGAATTTCTTCGGAAATGTTGTCTTCCAAAGCTGGAATAGTTTCTGGCTTATTTCTGTAGACTTTAGACTTGACGTAGCCCCACAAAAAATAGTCTAAAGGCGTCAAATCGCATGATCTTGGTGGCCAACTTACCGGTCCATTTCTTGAGATGAATTGTTCTCCGAAGTTTTCCCTCAAAATGGCCATAGAATCGCGAGCTGTGTGGCATGTAGCGCCATCTTGTTGAAACCACATGTCAACCAAGTTCAGTTCTTCCATTTTTTGGCAACAAAAAGTTTGTTAGCATCGAACGATAGCGATCGCCATTCACCGTAACGTTGCGTCCAACAGCATCTTTGAAAAAATACGGTCCAATGATTCCACCAGCGTACAAACCACACCAAACAGTGCATTTTTCGGGATGCATGGGCAGTTCTTGAACGGCTTCTGGTTGCTCTTCACTCCAAATGCGGCAATTTTGCTTATTTACGAAGCCATTCAACCAGAAATGAGCCTCATCGCTGAACAAAATTTGTCGAATTTGTTGTGTTCGAACCGAACACTGATTTTGGTAATAAAATTCAATGATTTGCAAGCGTTGCTCGTTAGTAAGTCTATTCATGATGAAAT
>NW_023480984.1:0-2070 GCF_013731165.1 Rhagoletis pomonella | reverse complement strand
CCGGAGTCACTAACAGGTCGTTAACGACAACAACCCAAAGAAACGGCGAAAGAACCCTTATTCTATATAGGAAGTTTAAAATAGCCTCAGTCAAGACGTTATTAAAAACCCCCCTCTCTAAATCAAGAAAGGCACCAACCATGGATCAATACTGTCAACGACCGTGCGTAGAGCTGTTTCAACGTACCATCCCTTGCAGTAAGCATGCTGATTAAGGAATCATCAAAGGATCAATCAGTCCCTCTAGCATCCAACGAGGAAAGACTGAACGGCCTGAAGTTCCTTGGTGATACATGCGACCTTACTCGCCTAAGGAATAAAAGTGACCCCGACCACCCTCCGGGACATGACTCATAGCTTGGCCGCTCGAGAAGATTGGCATCAATCAGCGGCCCGAAACGTCCGCAGATTTGAAGAGGTTTAAAACAAGAAGATTGCGAAAATCTCCTTATCTTGACATTATCGAAATAAATTACTACTTATACTTGTGCCCTCAAACCGCCTTTATCTCTAAGGAAATCAAGGCAACCCCACAAGTGCGACAGTTTTTAAGCTGTACTGGTCAGCAACAGGTAATTCAAAAAAAGTAGAAAAATCAGACCGGCCGTCAACTTTTAGCAGGCAGTTGAGAAAACGGCCCTAGATATGAGGAACTTTGAGGACAGCTCAACTAGCACACCACCTGTTTTAACTGTCCCGCTCTGCAGCCGTTTGGCACTGGTTCAGAGATAGTTCTGACATGTTGCGCCAGGTTAACATCCGGGTCACAAACAAACTTATAAATAGGAGGAAAAGCAAGTAAATACTTTAACCGCGTACTCGATACCCTACTAAGAACTTGAAGAAAGTATCGAGTATTTACTCGTAGTTACGTGTATCGGAACAACACTAGTTATATCTTTCTTGCGATACTATTAAACGAAATTTAAACTGTTATCACGCACCCTTCTTATCGATTCCAGTCTGGCCTTCTCTTCATTCAACAAACGGGTAACAACTACTTTTTGTACAGTTTTAAACAGTCTTCAGGCCAGATTCTTTGACTAGCGTCACGAACTGGAAGGCCCGTCCAAATAATGCATTCTTTCATGACCATCAAGAGGTGAATCGAAGTCCGTCTTTATGAAACCAGGAATATTCTTTTTTTTCTTGGTTATTGATTTTGAGGTTATTGATAGTCGGTCGGCATACCTGAGCTCTAGGAAGCAGTGACAACGTCATTGTACCGAGACAAAATCTCGGCGTAATGGACTACACCATATAGACGGTTGAGTTGAAGATCGGCATATCTCAGCATTTCTTTGAAGAACGCCCTAACTTAGCAAATGGTTCCAAACCGCCCTATCTTAGATGCTGTGGTATTGAATTTATAGTGGGGTAGGGCGTTTTCGAAGCGGTAGCTGAGATGAGGCATTTTAAACCAAATTCTGAGATAGGGATTTCTTCAACCAAATTCTGGTATAGGGCATTTTTCAATATTTTGCTGAGATAGGGCGTGTTCTAACAGGCAGCCGAGATAGGGCGATCGTCCATTCAGCCGTCGATATGGAGACATTTATGTACTTTACACCCCCTGTTGGTAGAAATTTGTCCAATGTTCCTCGAAAAGTCCAAAACTAAATATCTAACGTAATAAGGATTAGGGACAAATTCCCTTAATATAAAACCTCTTTTTATGGTCGCTGTGTTAATTTTTCCGCTACACCTTCAAATTTATCTATACATGTGTCTAACTTATTAACTCGAAGATTAAAAAGCCTTGCATTAATACATATTGCTGCATACATATTTTCCTTACTCCCCTTTAGCTTTATGCTGACGCACATAAGACGCTGCCCCCAGTCGAAGAGGAGGAAAGCGATCGTCAACAGCGCGTCTATCGCGGCCAACCAAGTACAGTGAGTCAGGTGCAACGCGATCGTGATGGCATCATACACCAGGCGAGCATCAATGCCATACCAAATCATGGCAAAATCGGTTCCTACGCCTTCGGCTCTCAATTTAGGCAAGTAATTGTTTTTAGCTTCATCCGAATAGCCGCTTCTGCTTCTTAGCTGAACTAAACTGTAC
>NW_023480983.1:0-2070 GCF_013731165.1 Rhagoletis pomonella | reverse complement strand
ATAGTGTGATATGATATCATATTATGTGATGTAATATCATGTTATGTCTCTTCATATCATGTGATAAAATGTGATGTGATGTCATGTAATGTGATCACATTCCATCTTCCGATTAGTATATCGATAACCCTGTTGATAACTGTGGCGATAAAAATACCGATAACAATATCCATAAACATAGAAAAATACAACGATTGTAAAATCGATTAATTCATCGATAAATATAACAGTCATCAGTATCGATTATTGTACATATCGTTAACAATATAAATGACTAAATCGATAACAAAATCAATTATTTAATCGATTATTATACCGATCCATTATTGTATCGATAACAATATCGATTATTATATTGATTATTAAATCGATTACAATAGCGGTTATTTAATCAATAAAGGTATCGATAACAATATCGATTATTTTGTTGATAGCCATATCGATTATAATATCGATAAAATTATCGAGTTTTTTATCGATAACAATATCGTTCTTCATCCTCATCCTTTTCTTCATATTTATCTTTATTTTTGCATATTCCTCTTCACATTTACCTTAAAGTGTTTAAATTTACCTTGATCTTCGTGTTTGCCTTTATCTCTAGGCATCTTTGTTTTTGTTTTTATTAGGGATGTGCCGGGTATCCGGTAGATATCCGGAATCCGGCCTATCCGGCCGTTTTTTGGTTATCCGGTTATCCGGCCGGATACTGGCTAATATCCGGCCGAATTCCGGATATCGATTATAGAAGATTCAATCTAGAAATTTAAACCTTTTTTGTGGTGATACAACTTCAACAAAAACTGAAATTTTATGGGTTTTTTGACGTGTTTAAGTCAAACCATCTAATTACACAGACATATCTGTGCACAATAATTTAAATAAAAACACATAATTGAGCAAGGAAAAAGTATACGACTTAGTATTAGTATTAACAAATGAATACAAAGCTTTCTTAAGCTTCTCTTCAACTTCATCCAAAACGAAAAACTGAAATTTGATGGGTTTTTTGAAGCGTGTAAGTTAAGACAGTTTGATCAAACAATGTGACCATGTAAGGTCCATATAAGGCATCAACACACATGTGCGATTCTGACGGTGCGAATCTGTTCCGAAAAAATTACAACAATGCCGCAACTATTTATTGGAACATTCACAGCTCTTCATTTCGTCGTGCCGAAATTGCAGACCTACGCGTTCGGAAACGAAAAAGGTAAATAGGTGGGTTCTGTATAGTTTAAACAAAAAGTAACGTAAGAAAACAAAACATCTTGATTGTTCAAAAGCAAAGAATTTGATGAAGATTGTTTTATGTTTGTTTATAAGATGCCATTTTTTACTGCGATAGCATCGCACAGATGTGTGCGTAATTGTGTTTTCGAAGTGGTAAATTCTGTAGCATCAGAAACGGTGCGGAGGTCGAGGTGAACCCGAGCCGGCAAAAAAAACAATATTGTGAAATTTATTAAGGGCAGCAGTCTACCGGATATCCGATCGGATATCCGAATCCGGCTGTTGTTTTTTACAGGATATCCGGAATCCGGTTATCCGGCAAAATCTATATCCGGCACATCCCTAGTTTTTATTCTCAAACCGCTAAACCCCTAAGAACCATTTCCGTGTGCATTATTCCCCTTGAATTCGACAATTTACTCCCAACCAACCAACTGCCGCTAAAGAAGTTTCACTTCATAAATTCAAGAAATTTTCTTGCCCTTTCTTATGTATATGTCATTGTCTCCATTTTCGTCTTTATCTTCACTTTTGCATTTTCTTTGACTTTATCATTATCATTTATTTCTTCATCTTCATATTTATCTTTATTTCAAATGCGAAGTGAAGCAACATACGAAACATGTCAAATTGAACATGTTGCAGCAACATCTATACAAATACGGAAATGTTTAAACGACGGTTGTGGCCGTAATTTTCAATCAATTTTGAAACCATAAAAACTCTGCTCATCTACAGAAAAATGTCTTTCCAATGGTGTAGAATCACCAAACGAACGGAGACAAAATTCATGTTAGCGTATTAATATATAGATGTATGTACAAAACACATTCACAC
>NW_023480982.1:0-2070 GCF_013731165.1 Rhagoletis pomonella | reverse complement strand
TTCGCCTTTGCTCCATATTTAGTCTTTTACCGCTCAGATTTTTTTTTTGCTTTGTTTGCTGAAGCTGGCAAGAACTCAAATGTGGCGGTTTTGAAGCTTAATTTCATTGCGACACAAAGCCGCAAAGACAGCAAAATGAAAATACCATATACATATGTACTTGTACATTTTTATATATGTACATACATATGTACTAATGTGTACTTCTATATAGCTTTTTAACTTGCACAGTTATTTAAAGTGAGCGTTATTTGGGATGATGAGATTGGTGGTGGTTAGATATTGGGAAATTCTCGGTCTTAACTTGTATGCCTCCCAGACGTACACCGAAACAAATGATGAGATGGAGGGTCATTGTGCTACTTATGTACAACTGACATAGCAAAATGTGTCAACGACCACATCTGAGGTGTTTTTTTTAAATTTTTGTGTACCCCTCCGGTCCTATTTCGATAGAAATGTGAATTTATTTGTTTCCTGTCGGAATTTTGTGTTTTTTGGAGTATTACACGTTAATCAAAGGAAAATACTTATTAGCTAGGAAACGTTCAGTGTCTCAATTATTCTTAACATTGTTCTCATAACGGTTGTTTATAATAGCCTAACGTACGCAATATAAATATATGTGTTTCTAGTACACGAAGGAATACAAAATATTCATTAAATAATATAGGCAGTATGCCTACGATTCCAATTTTGGCCGAAATGTACTATTTTTGGTAAATTTTTACCAGATTTAGTACATTTTTGAGATCTGGTAAAACTGACATCATCTACGTGGTGGCTGTAACATTGCCTTTAGATTGCAGGCAGCCTTAAAACTTAGAAATGGTTCTCTGAAAACGGTCTATCAATAATTGCACTAAAGTTCACCGCCATTAACTTCAACAAAAGAAGGAAAGTCCACCTGGCTTAATCCCAACCGAATGTTTCGAAGCTTTAGTCATCGGAAGAAGGGACGTATTTATCTAGAGTAAACGCTAAAAAAAGCTTCAACTGAAACACTAAAAGTCTTCATTGAAAGATAAATGGGGCAGGATAAATATTAGGCAGTATTAA
Organism: Rhagoletis pomonella; assembly: GCF_013731165.1. Classification (NCBI taxonomy): domain Eukaryota; kingdom Metazoa; phylum Arthropoda; class Insecta; order Diptera; family Tephritidae; genus Rhagoletis; species Rhagoletis pomonella. Next base: position 1,011 of record NW_023480982.1, on the reverse strand, counting down.
GGCTTGTGGGCAAGACTGAAGGACTCTATTGATTATTTAGTTAAGCACGCGTAACAAGGTAAGGGTAGCCCTTTGGTCTGAGGCCTGAGCACTTTCACAGGCTGGAATATGTTATGTGATTTCCCACGTATCAGAGGTCCAAGACTCTTATATTTCTGGGAGCAATTATGGTCTCCGTTCAGAATCTCAGACATGGCACCCTCTGAAACGTTTAATTTTACAAGTGCTCTAAGGTTGGGGTAACTTTTATAGGGTCAGCACAATATATCTATGTATAAACTTACGTCACGTTTACTCGCTCAACTAAACTTATAATAAAACAAGTAAGAGCAGCGCTGTCTTCGGCTATGCCGAAGGCTTCATACCTTTCATGAACATCTGCAAATTTTACTTTGACAGATTACTGCTTTTGAGTACATCTGCATACATCGATAGAGGAGTTACATACCTATATAAAAAATCGCATCTGAACAAACAGAGGTATGGAAGATATACCTTATATTAGCACCAATCTAAGTGATTTTCACTGCTATGTGATCGGTATGTAAACCGACACAATTTATTGGGTTTAGTTTCCTACATAAAGGAGATATATCGCAAAAACTGGTATCTGAACAATCAGTGCTATAGGAGATAAAGCTTATACAGCATAGATTTTGACGATTTTCTCAGTAGACTTTGTATTATTATTTATAAAATATCTTACGAAATTTATCGGTTTTAGCTGTTCAAATAAAGGAGTTTTACAGTAAAATCCCATATCTGAACAATCAGATGTATGGAAGATATATGTTGTAGTCACCCGATCCTTGTTATTTTCACTGTAAGTATTCTGTTAATAATGAGTGAAAATGGTGCGAAATTTCATGTTCCTAGCTGCATAAATGCATGAATTATAACGAAAAATCTCATATCTGAACAATCAGTTGTATGGGAGCTATAGGTTATAGTTACCCGATCTTTTTAATTTTCACTGTAAGCATTCTGTTAATAATGGGTGCAAGTGCTGCA
>NW_023480981.1:0-2070 GCF_013731165.1 Rhagoletis pomonella | reverse complement strand
GATTTTCTCAGTAGACTTTGTATTATTATTTATAAAATAATAATACAAAGTCTACTGAGAAAATCATCAAAATCTATGCTGCATAAGCTTTATCTCCTATAGCACTGATTGTTCAGATACCAGTTTTTGCCATATATCTCCTTTATGTTGGAAACTAAACCCAATAAATTGTGTTACCGGTTTACATACCGATCACATTGCAGTGAAAATCACTTAGATTGGCGCCATATAAAGTATATCTTCCATACCTCTGATTGTTTAGATGCGATTTTTTATATAAGTATGTAACTCCGCTATCGATGTATGCAGACGTATTCAAAAGCAGTAATCTGTCAAAGTAAAATTTGTAGATGTTCATGAAAGGTATGAAGCCTTCGGCATAGCCGAAGACAGCGCTGCTCTTACTTGTTTCAAATTATTGTTGCTTTTCCACAATAAAATTTTCATTTAAAACGGCCTCGAGCTCAATATAAATTGTTTAATATAATTGTTATAAAAGCCAAAAAAAATAACAAAAACAAATTAAATAGAAAATATTACAAAATACAGCTTTGAAATTGATGTCCCGGTTTGAAGAATGCAAAAGTTGGCAACCGTGGGTAAAACTCCAATCTAAATCATAGAAAACTGAGTAGAGAGTATTCCCAGACGTATGAAAATCGCTATTAAAACAAAGGGGTCTCCCCAATCCTCTTGATATCAATCTCCTAAAATCTCAAAACAGAAAAGTTCAAAACTAAGTGAATAGAGTTCCCTTGCGTTTTTGCTGTGAATCGCTTGTTTCTTATTTAAGTTTAATTGTTCTCTATACTAAGCTTTATTCCTTAGATAATAAGGACCAATTGCTGAAAATTTCAAAGCAATCAGCTTATTATTAAAAAAGTAATGTTACTGTAAGTAATAAAATGTCGTACATACACTCGCTTTTGACCGCCGGTGTATGTGATATATGCGTATCTCAAAAACTACTTGACCGATCTCGACCAAATTTGGTATACACATTGTGCTTAGCCTCCTTAAGTACCGTCTTGAATATCGGACAAAACCTACACCCTCTAAAATATAGCTAGCTTTGAGTTTTTTGAACTTACCGTTATTTCGGTGGAGCCCGTCGTTTTTGTCCGATTTCAAAAATTTTCAATATGGTTGAGATTGGTAAAGTAGCTTTTGAGATACACATATAAGTGGGCGGGGCCACCCCATTTACCTAAAATTTCCTGAAACACCACTTCGTTGCTAAAGAGCGATTGTATATATCAGTTTTGTATAAGTATTGATGAATTCCTTAAAAATAGATTCAATTTTAGATAGTACTACATATTTTAAAATTGTGGAAATTATCGACGGTCAAAATTTAAAACATTAGTAGAAATATGGGTTTCTTTATTTTACCCGATAAAAAATCCCAGCAAGCCAAGTCCGATAATATGCAATTTTAAAGGCCTATATATCCTCTTCTCAGATCATATCCGATCTTTGAAATCGAAAGAAAAATAGTCATTAAAAACTCATAAATCTACAAATCGTATTTTTTACCTAAATCGACAGGTCGTGACCTCTAAATGACCTTTAAAAAATCTATAAATGTAGTATATATAAATATTTCTCATAAAAACGAATAAAATTAGGGGGTAGGGTTTTGAAACTTCAAAAAAAAAAACATTTTCGATAGGCACCCTAATATACATATGTATATATAAACAGGAGTTAAAAATGATTTAAGATTTTCAAAATACTAATTTGAAGGGTGCGCGTGCGCGTAGACCGACTTTAGTAACTAAACTGATCCTCGCTGATTTTCCGCGAGGATGGTAGGCAGCTGTGTGCGCTTGGTTTTCATATTTTCGGGGTTGACGTCGTTCAACTACCAAACTGCTACAGCCAAGGATAGCGCGCACGGCGGCTTGAAAACTTTGCTTTCACCGCGTTTGCTTTTGTTTACAAATATAGTACTGCCTTTCGTTTGACACTTTTCATGAACTTGCATGAAGAAAAACCTTGGACTAAAACCTGCAAAATTCTTGCGCAAATCGTAAAAAACACAAAATACAAGATGGCGAGCATTTCCCA
>NW_023480980.1:0-2070 GCF_013731165.1 Rhagoletis pomonella | reverse complement strand
AGCTTTCGGTAACCACCATGTTTTAGGCTAAAAAATTTTACTTTTTTTCGGGTAGGTGGACCAGGGACCGGTCTATTCGAAAAAATCTTATTATAGTCCGATTTGCTTAAAATTTAGTACGTAAGTAGCTTTTTAGCATATATTAGCATATATGACCCATTTTTTCCGGGAAGTGGTCCAGGGACCGATCTATTCGAAAAAATAGAATTTACGGTCCGATTTGCTTAAAATTCGGTGCGCAGATAGCTTTTTAGCATGTATTAGCATATGTGATCAATTTTTTCCGAGAAGTAGACCAGGGACCGATCTATTCCAAAAAATCGCATTTATGGTCCGATTTGCTTAAAATTCGGTACGTAAGTAGTTTTTTAGCATATATTAGGATATATGGTCAATTTTTTCCGAGAAGTGGACCAGGGACTGATCTATTCGAAAAAATCGTTTTTACGGTCCGATTTGCTTAAAATTCGGTACGTAGGTAGCTTTTTAGCATATATCAGCATATATGATCCATTTTGTCCGAGAAGTGGGCCAGGGACCGATCTGTTCGAAGAAATCGTATTTATGGTCCGATTTGCTTAAAATTCGGTACATAGGTAGCTTTTTGCCTGGATAAGCTTATAGATTCCTGTTTTCCAATTTTCATGCAATTTCGAATATAAATAGCTTTAAGTAACGACCATATCAAGGGGCGAATTCGTCACTAGTCAAGATTTTTTTGCGCCAATCAGAAACAACGGATACTGTCAAAATATAATTATAATATATAATATATCTCAACTAATTTATATTTAGAAAGCCGTTTGTTAGTTTTCGCAAGGCTCGAGAGCGGCTGAACCGATTTTTTTGAAACTGCCACCTGCCGCACGTGTCCCAAGGATGGTTTTAGGCTGAAAAAAATCTATATGTAAAGGGGGAGTGGCACTTCCCATACAAACCGAATTTCTCATGCTACATATCTCTGAAAGTGTGCATGATAGAGTTTTGGAAATTGGTATGGAGATATACGAAATCAATCGCATACCCTTGGAGAAAAATTTTAGCTATAGTAAAAAGGGGTGTGACATCTCCCATACAAACCGAATTTTTTCATACTGCTTATCTCTGGAAATTTTTTGGTAGAGTTCTAGAGTTTTGTATGGAGATGTACGAAATAAATCGCATACTCTTGGAGAAAAATTGGAACTATTGGAAAAGGGGGCGTGGCTCCTCCCATATAAATCGAATTTTTATACTGCCTATCTTTGGAAGTATTCATGGTACAGTACTGGAACTTCGTATGGAGATTATAGTTGAAATCAAGCCCATACTCATGGAGAAAATTTGGGCTATTTGAAAAGGGGGGTGAGGCCTACAAACCTACCGACCTTTAGCTATCTTTGAATGAATTTTTTTATTCGTCTGTAGGTGTGTTTGTGAGTGAAATCCTCCTAAATGGTTGTACGGATTTTAACGAAACTTTTTGTGTATTTGAGTGGGTCTCTGGATGGTTTAGTTTCACAATTTAATCCGACAGTTGGCGCTGTAGTTGAGTTATTACTAAAAATCTTATTTATGATCCGATTTGGCTAATGTTTTAAATATGTATGCAATACTATTGCAAAAACGTGCTGCCAAGTGATGCTGAAGTCGAGCTATTACTAAAAATAGCCAAGTGAGAAAAGGGGCCGTGAAGGTCAGATTAAATCGACCTGTTGCACCATTGAGTATATCGACGGTACTGCGTTGCAATTGGCCCAACGGATGTGATTTTCCAATATTATTATGCGTTCAAACTTTTAAGGTACAGAACAATGATTCGCACCCATTTTGAAATTGGCACCTACTATACTGTAAAGCTTCTAGGACATTCACTATAGAACCGGGTCATTGTTGCCGCCAGGGAGTGAAGAGGAAAAAATTTATTTCGCTTTGCGAATAACCGTGCTATGAAATGCCGCACAGCTGGAGAATTTCAAGAACGGATATAACACTTTCCTTAGGTTATTTAAAGCGGCAAATGACCACCAAACCTTAATCTTAGCAGAAAAATGTGCCAATGAAAATCTTAAACGTGAATTGTTGGTGAAA
>NW_023480979.1:0-2071 GCF_013731165.1 Rhagoletis pomonella | reverse complement strand
TAGGTTGATATCTAGAATTTGCCATAAATAGCTTTGCTCTGGTTTTACGCTCTGTTAGCCATAAATTTTACTAATTTTTGACCGACTTTGAATCAAGACCCCTGGACCATATAGGGAATTCATTTATATTTTAAATTGCATTGTCATCGTGATTGGAACTATGCTGAAAATTTCAAGTCTCCAACTTGTCGGGAAGTTAGTTTAAAATCGATTGGAAATTTCCACGATTTGCGCGGGATGACCAAGTTAAATAAAAGCTTATAAAAATGGTAGAAGTGATAGCTATTTCGGAAATCACCACATTTCCTCATCAGACTTCTTTCAGTAGGCTTCGAACCGACGATCCCACTGACTCAGCCAGTTGCCTACGCACTAGAGTTGGGAAGTTTAGTTCATTTAAGTGACCAGTGAGTCTAGTTCAAATCACTCAAAAGAACTGGTTCATTTAGTTCATCTAGTTCATTTACGCATTTATGTTATTACTAGAATAACGAAATACAACCCCATTTCTAACACCAAATTAAGAATTTTTAAATTTTTATTTGTAATTCAGTCATATGTAAGAATTAGATTTCTATGTTTGCATCTACATAAATCGGATATACTATCTTGGAGTTAATAATAATATCATGTTAAATAAAAAGTCGGCATTTCGGTTGGGTGCTTGTTCAGCAGTCGAATCTATAACGTATTCGAATACCGAGCTCTGAACTCGAATACTTGATCCGTGTATCTGACTCGAATCCTGCCTCGATTCTTTTTTTAATGAGTACCAAAATACTCGAGTACCAAAAATAGCCGACTCGGCACATCACTAGTGTGCTCGTCCTTAAGTTATTTGTTTTTGTGATTTTTTGGCCTTATAACAATTATATTCAACAATTTTTATTGAGCTCGAGGCCGTTTTTTTAATGAAAGTTTATTATGGAAAAGCAACAATAATTTGAAAAAATGGTAGAAGAGATAGCTATTTCGGAAATCACCACATTTCCTCATCAGACTTCTTTCAGTAGGCTTCGAACCGACGATCCCACTGACTCTGCCAGTTGCCTATGCACCGTGCTAAGTACGCCTTGTAAATTATCGTTTGCTTTTTTCCACTATTTTCATTTTGGTTATGCCAACACAATCAAGCGCAGCTATTCCGCTGCAATTCACTTGATCATGTGGTTGTTGGTATTGTTGGTTTTTGCTAATAATTCTATTTTTAGAATGTTTAACTTTTAGGTGTGCTCGTCCTTAAGTTATTTTTTGTTATTTTTTGGCCTTATAACAATTATATTCAACAATTTTTATTGAGCTCGAGGCCATTTTTATACCCGAGCGCACATGTGCACAAGGGTATATTAATTTTGTTCACATAACGGTTGTTTGTAACAGCCAAAATGAATCGAGATAGATATAGACAAATGTATACATATATGATCAGGATGAAAAAAGAAATCGATTAAGCCATGTCTGTCTGTCCGTCCGTCTGTCCGTCCGCCCGTGTACACGATAACTCGAGCAAAAATTGAGATATCTCAACGAAATTTGGTATGTAGGTTTCCCTTAATCCAGGGTAGGTTGGTATTGAAAATGGGCGAAACCGGACTGTAACCACGCCCACTTCCCATATAACGGTAATTTCCAGAAATACGAAAACTGCGATATTTTAGTAACTACTGAAGATAATTCACTCAAAATTGATATTTACAATAACTTTTAGACGAAAAATAAGAATATTATAAATTTTTGGAAAATGGGCGTAGCCACGCCCACTTATGGTTACATGTGTATACCTTGGTAACCGCTGCACCAATTTCTTCCAAACTTGGCACAGTTGTTGGCTTTGATACAGCATACTACATGGCCGAAAATTTAAAATCGGAAAATTTATTGTGGATAAGCAACAATAATTTGAAAAAATGATAGAAGTGATAGCTATTTCGGAAATCACCACATTTCCTCATCAGACTTCTTTCAGTAGGCATCGAACCGACGATCCCACTGACTCAGCCAGTTGCCTATGCACCGTGATAAGTACGCCTTGTAAATTATCGTTTGCTTTTTTCCAGCGCAGCTATTCCGC
>NW_023480978.1:0-2071 GCF_013731165.1 Rhagoletis pomonella | reverse complement strand
AAGAGCAGTTTAGACCAAAATAAGCAACTCTAAAAAACAGATGATCGAAGCTGTGGCCCAGGATGACGTCTATTGCTAAGATATCTCACTTGTATTTGTACACAATGGTGTTGGCTATATCAAGTTTTGATGTAGTGTATAATCCTGTAAGTGTATTTTGTATGCTGTGTATTGATGTGGAATTTGTAAGGCCACAGAGTGTCCTGATGTTTGACCAGATCGTGGATATGGGAGTAGACCATGAACCAAAAATACAAGATCACGTAAGAACGCGACGTTGTATTTGTAACTGGTTTTGAGAAAAAAGCTTGCGAAAGCGGGTTCGTCAGCTGAGCGTTTGTTTACATCACAAGTACCACTATTTTACACTTTTATTCAAGTAAAGAAAAGTTAATTCAACATGACAACACATTTTAAAGCATTTTGTTGCATCATTTTACCTAAATTGTGCGTTTAAAGTGGCCGACAATCATTTTGGCTAATTTTGGTTTTCGTTGTTTTCTTTGCTTTGTTTACTTTTCGCTCGTTTTCCAGTGAAACAAGATGGCGTAGAACCCGCTAAAAAAATCGACTATTTTCACTCTCTTGTTCTTACGTGATCTTGTGTCTTTCGTTCATGGGAGTAGACGGTTGAATTTCTGTTGTAAATGGGGTTGTGGCTTGCCCATTGTGGAAGAATACAAGTGAGATATCTTAGGGTTGACAGATAGTTGACAGGGTGTTCAATATGGCGATGACAGTGTGAACAATATGGCAGCCAATATAGCATACAACACCGAATGGCCCGAAGTTGCAAAACTACGACCCGAATGAAACGCTTCGTGAAAATCCAGGGTTGCGAAGTGGTATTTTGTTGGTAAATATAAAAGCCAGGATTTTGTGCAGCGCCGAATTTTAACAAAAGAGGGTTTTGTGTTCTCAAGATGAACAGAAAAGGGTTGCTGTGCTGTTTCGTTTTAAGTTTATTTTAATATTAAGGTATCTAATTAAATATTAAAAGGATACACAAATTTAAAATATATGTACATATCTGAAAATTTTAAATAAAATATATATTTTCATGAGAGACAAATTAAATAAAATGGGTTAACTTTAGGGGAAATATACTTATCAGATTGGGTCAGATAGCGCTTTTACGTTATAAATAAAAATAATTCCTACTTAAATTTTATATAATTTTGGTGACGTATTTCTAAGCTGACCCTGAGATCTGTGAAATAATACATATTTATGTACATATATTGGCCCGTAGTCATAGTCAAAATAAAGTCGATTTTAAAGTTAGTTGCAGCTTTTTTGACAGATATCCCATTGAAAATTATGTCAAAAAGCTGCAACTAACTTTAAAGTCGACTTTATTTTGACTATGACTACGGGCCATTGTGTTGATTATGCTCTAAATCGCTAAATAATTCTTGCAGCAATCAGCACCATTGGAAAGTGAAGTGACAATGGGCTGGTTTTCTATATACAGCCCGTTTTAAATTCGAATTATTGTTATAATAAATTACAATTATTGTTTGTTTCCATTTCGGTCAACCGCGCAAATTATTTATTAAAAAAATGTCGTTTAAAAATAGCAGATTTTGTTTACTTTTGAATAAGACTTTATCGAGTGCGCTATAAAGACCGGGGTATAAATGCTGTAAAGAAATATATGTTGAGTCCAATCGGTTTTTTGCTAATACGGTTCTTGTGTAGGTATAAACAAGGTATATTAAAAAAAATACCTCTCCATGAAAAAATATCGTCATTTTCGTATCTAAAATTAATCGAAATTTTATGGGGGGTTATAAAATCTCGTTTTAATCGAAACTTTGTTTTTTCGGCTATATTTGGCCCAGATGTAAATATTGAATGAACTAACATATCTTAAATATTTACGGAACTACCATTTGTATGCAACCCTGCCAATCCTATATTCACGTAGATGTAATTCGAAAAATTTAAACGGATTTCTTCAAATCAACCTGAGCTGCGGACATATTGCGAATTCATTTTTAAACATTAACCACTACATTATATTAGTATTAAATACTTTCAATTAAGAAACAATTCTTATTAGAAAATA
>NW_023480977.1:0-2071 GCF_013731165.1 Rhagoletis pomonella | reverse complement strand
TATAGACAGTAACCAACCTTTTTGGGTTGTTGTTGTAGTAGTCGTTGTTGTTGTAGTTATATTCACTCCTGAGGAAGGCACGGGGTTGTGTGCTGCTATTTAATGGCCTTCCTCAGACTTTTTCTTAGATTTCAGGGTTGTGTGCTGCATAATTATTAGATAAATAAATTTAAGCATTTGACAATACGTGATTTTATTAAAAGAAAATTATAAATGGTGTTGAAAAACCAAACAAACGCTCGTGCGAAAGCCCTTTTTTTATGTGTTGTTAAAATTTATACATGGCGTATTGATGGACAAGTAATGTATTCTTTTGTGGATTTTATGTTGCTTGAGAATTTAGACAACGTGCGAGCTGCCAGGTTCAGTTATCAATATAATTAACACAAGCTTTTTCGCGTAGTTGCCTTTCAATAAATAGAATAAACAAATATTCGCAAATAAATTGGATTTATTTTATAACTGACAACTAACGTACGATTTTTGTTCTTTTCTCCATTTTGATTTTGACTCCTATTACCGCCAATAACTTAATGTGTATACATATTTACAAGCTGTCAAAATTTTGCGTAGTCCCACGAGCCAAGTAAAAACCATGGCATTCGTATTCACAAGGAGAAATCTCAAAATTTTTGTTTGGTATTTCCAAATTTTCTCTTTTTTATCAGTTGGCAAAAGCCCTCAGTGGCAGCGCTCCGAGCGTTGAGATAGTAATTTCATGTCAATTAGTACAAAATATCCATGTTGAAAAAAACTTTTTTATTATGGCGAGAAAATTTTACATTGCTGTGCCAATTCGTAACTTTTTACTGCTGGAAATTTTTGACAGTTGCTCTGGTGCAAAAGAAGTTGAGCAATTAAAATCAAAAATTATACAAAAAAAGACTTGTCTTTACTGACTTTTATTCTTCTGGAACTAAAAGCCATGAATTTATTAGACACCTTAGTAATAAAATTAGAACAAAAAAATTCCGTCAGGCCGGGTTGAAAATTGTCATCCACCTCATAGTTAACAAAAATTTACAATCCGTAGTACTTTTCTATCAATTCGCAAATGCCGTTTGCACAAAAAAGGTTATCAAATGCGTTTTATTTAAATCGTTTAGAAAATGAGTCATTTATGTATACCATTTTATATGGAATTATTCAATAAATTTCGTTTTACACTATACTTTTTGAAACATTTGGAGTTAATTATTTTTTGTTTCTTAAAAGCAACCCTGCGTGCTTGGAAGGCGTGTGTACCAATAATTTCATCCCTAGCACATTCATCCCCGAGGAAGGCAGTCGACAAATTCACCGAAGGTTGTTTACTGGTTATATTGTGGAATGAATAAAGAAACGCAACCCGAAGGTCATCGGCGCAAGAGTAACCTTAAATTAAAAAAAAGTATACGTTCTAGTGCTGCTAAAACATCGATGTTTGAAACTATTGATTTTTCGATGTTTTTGCCACTAAAACATCGATAGTATCGATACTATCGTGGTTTCTTGAGAATTTTAACTGTTTGTTTCAAGCTGAAACCCTTATCAATTAACAAACATAATTTTTTAATAAATTACTTTTATTATTTTAAAATTATCCAATAATTAGTTTAAACTTTAATTTGACTTGTATTTAAGGTCACATTTAATTTATAATTATATAAAAGTATTCATAAAGCAACAACACCATTAATGTGTTATAAATGATGTCTTATTAAATAAATTAAAGGCATTATTCCAGGGTACACTTCAAGTTTTTATTCTTAATTTTCCCAATTAGAGATCGCACTGACAAAATCAATTTGTTAGTAATAACCAGGGCTGAAGAAAATAAGCAAGAAACAAATCCGTTTTAAGCGCTTAGATAAGCACAAAAACATTGGTAAATATACTCGCAGAATAAAAAAAAATTATGTACAGTTTAATGTGATTTTATTCAGTTTACTTCAAGGATTGAAAAATTACAATGGACACACTAGTGTTGCTCGATATTCTCAAATAATGGAGATCTGCGTTGGTTGGTCTTAATTTTTTTAAATATTACGTCACTGCGAAAAATAATACTTGTTTCTCGCATACCGCCATG
>NW_023480976.1:0-2071 GCF_013731165.1 Rhagoletis pomonella | reverse complement strand
AAAAAGTTTCGGCTGAATAGTTGGGCCTGCCATGAGTAGGTCGTTCAGCGAAAAGCCCGAAGTAGTGGATGCAGAGCCATCAAAAACCACTCTCAGCTTTGTTGTGCTACTGTCATCCTTGATGACGCAATGATGCGGCAGAAAATACTTGCATTGTTGAAAAACCTCATTGGTAACTAGCGACATGTGATTAACGTCCAGATATTCCTTTATGAACTTACTATATTCTGTTTTAAGCTCAGGGTTACGAGCGAATTTTCGTTCAAGACTTTCGAAGCGTTGACGAGCTTGCAAATAGGAGTCTCCAAGGGCCTCCACACCACTCTTCATGGGAAGACGAACTGAGTATTCGCCTGATGACAATCGCAAATAATTTTCCCGGAAGTGGGCTTCGCAGTCGATATCTTCTTGGGAGGCCTTAGAGATCGGCTCGAAGTTGTGCTCTATTTCCCAGAACTGACGCACTAAATCTTCCAACCGAGTGGAAATAATATCACTGGAGGACTTCCGTCGCACCACAAAAGATGATAGTTTTGGAGCTTGTTGCCCCCCTCCAGATAGCACCCAACCGAGGCGTGTTTTCTGAAGGAGTGGTAAACCGTATGCCAAGCGTATCTGCCCCACACATAGCAGATCGAAGAACAATGCTGCTCCAATGAGCAGATCAATTCGCTGCGGTAAGTTGAACCCAGGATCAGCTAGTTGTATATTCGACGGAACATCCCACTCGTTGGTGCTCACGGAGCAGCCAGGCTGGTTGTCGGTTATGGTTTGCACAACAACAGCTGTTATGTTTGTTGGGAAATCTGAAGTCCGCGACTTCAGTACGAGGTCGACTGAGTAACCCTCCGTTGAGAAATTGGCATCTCCAATGCCAGATACTGTAGCAGAAGATTTTGCTTTTACAAGCTGCAATTGGTTTGCAAGGCGAGTTGTGACAAAGTGTAACTGGGAGCCAGAATCTAAAAGCGCCCTGCAAGGCACGAAGCTTCCAGCACGATTTTTTACCAGAACGACGGCAGTAGCTAGGAACACAGCATCAGAAGGAGATACTGGGGCACTAGGCGACACAGATAACGATGCAGTCATAGCGTTGGATTGAACTGTAGCTGCCGACGAAGCTTCGGCTTGACTATTGATTAACGATGCAGTTGAGCGTTCGAAATGCAAGAGCGTGTGGTGTTTCGACTGACAGGCGCGGCACGATCCGGATTTGCAACAAAGTAAGCAGCGAGTGTCGAATCGATGACGGCTAATACGGTAGTTCCGTCAGAGAACGTTTATACAGAGAACGTTTATAACTGAGAAGGCGCATTTTCTCTGTGAACTAATTTCTGCCAGAAATTTTGGGGTGCAGTCGGCCAAATATACCACACGTCGACGAGTGCACCACTCGACCGACGGTGTCGGTAGAGAAGTGTCGGCTGCCACCATACCAAAAATTTTTCCGTGCCACCACACTTTGAGCAAATTTACCATAGTTCAAAGCAAAATGAAAAAATAAGAACAAAATGGAAAGAGGAACAGAAATATAATAAGCACTAGACAGAGGGGATGCTTGCGGAGGCAGGCGCGTGCTTGTGTCGGATCAAAACAAACTGTAAAATAAAAATGGTAGTCGGAACGACAAGTGTAGAAAAGAAGCGGGGAAACGGGGAAAGGAGCGGGCTTTTGTACATTTGCTTGTTTGCCGAAAATATGATATTTGCGTGAAATCGATTTGCTGGTTGCAAATTCATTTTTGCAAACATGTATGAATTTTTCTGTTTCAGCTATGTTGATGAGATTTTCTTAGTCAATTTTTTCGACTTTTTCCGCAATTATCTAAAGTCATGTAAAGTGGAACTTTTTCAATAAAACTATTTCATTACAATTTAATGAAACATATGTATGTATGTATGTATATATTTACTTATGCACATACACATATATACGTACATACATATACATATCTATGAATTGTAGCAATTCATTAAATTGCATTAGTGTATGCATGCGCAGTCGGCTAATTTTTACATTTCCATTTGCCGACGGCATTTTGCATGCGCAAGAATTTCCTGTTGCTAAAAAA
>NW_023480975.1:0-2071 GCF_013731165.1 Rhagoletis pomonella | reverse complement strand
AAAAAAATTACATTCCCTATGTACTTACGAATTTGTATGTCTAACTTTTAGACACGGTAGTTTACAGTACGGATTCGCGCCTGGGCGCACAGAAGACCCAAAGTGGCCAGCAAGGGTCGCCTTCGGCTGGCTTCAACAAAAATTGAATACCCTGCTTCAGTCACCGATCACCATCGTACGCACGCGGTTTCAATACTTATCACTGAAAAAATTTGGAAAAAAAAAACGAAAATTTCCTGGTCGCCGTCGCGAAAAGGAAAAAAAACAAAAATTTCAATGCAAACATATTGAAAATATTGTAGAGAAGTGCTAAAGATTTTAAACCTAAGTGAAATTAATAGCAACCGATATATAGTAGTTATTACAAAAAACAAAAAAAAAAAGAGCCTAGTGCATTGAAAAATGGTTGAAAAAGAAAAAGAGGTGTGAAACTGTACCTATGAAGGTAGTGCCCATATGTACGCACATATATGTATAATATATACATACATAATTATATGTAGATAGGGCAGAATGCAAGTTTTAGTGGAATATTAGCCTAATCCGGGCATTTTATAGGAAATTCGCGAAAAAAAAAAATCTAAATTAAAATTAAAAATATCGGAACTCGTTCAAACTCTCAAAAAAAACAAAAAAAAAAAACTGTTAGTAGAATAAGAAAGCAAAATTAGTCAGCAATAAGGAAGCAGTTAAGGCATTAAAAAGGAAAAAAACTAAACCAAATAATGAAATAATTTAAACGTAAAATTTTAGTGGAAAGATTTGGCCTTGTTTTGACCAAAAATTATATATACATATGTATGTATGTATGTATATACAGATCTATACGTGTATATATATATATGTAGATATAATTACGGTAGGTCATGTGAAAACAAAATTATATATAAACGCAAACATACATACACCCATGTGAATTTCATAAAAAAAAAAAACGCGTACAAATCACCACCACCCTAGCAGATCTTCGCCAACACCACCAGGAATTCTACGAAAGGCCTTTCAGCGATTCCGGATGTGTGGGTAAGTCATTTAATTCCTAATTCGAAAATTTTTTTATATTCATATGTATGTGTATGTCTGCGTTAAATTTCTCCTAACCGGGGCGCAGAAAGGTTAATCAATTACCCATAATGTTAATACGAATTATTATGTTGTTTCTCCTTTGCGCTGTGTATTACGTTGTTGTTGTTGTTGTTGAGTTATAGGCTCGGCGTAAGCTAAGCAGGCAATCGTATAACACTTACTCCAAGCGTATAACAGTCGACCGCCGACTATATTTGTTGTTGCCTTCCTGTTGTACCTTGGCTCTGCTTAAGCCGTCCTATTGTTGTCCTCTCAGTGAGTTTGACGAACACACGTACATACACCTTATTTTGCGTCAACGGGACGGAATTTTAAAACAAGTTTTTTGTGGTTACATATATGCTATTGCACAATTCACTTAGAAGTATTTTTTGTAAGCATGTTAATTTTCTTTGCGTTATGTTAATAGACAGAAGCAGACGAATTATTGATACTGTGATGCGATAAAAGAAAATAAAGTTACATGCGATATTTTTTTTTCGAATTAACTGCGAACTGTACATGTCAACCCTAAGTACTGGTTAGGAATTTTATTTACCTAGATAATTGAAACCAAAGGGGGAAGTTCATAATTAATTGAAATAATTGAAATTAAATTTTGGTTCCAAATTTGAATTTCGAACGCTCCTACTCATAGTATAGCTCTGTAAGATTTAGAGTATAAGATTTTTTTTGTGGAATAAATATGTAAGTTAATCTGTACCTCAGAATGTGCTAATTTCTTTTCTTATTTGTTGGTAATGTGGGTCGTTTAAAGTTGCTATGGGAATTTGGGGAAAAATGAAGTGCTACCCGAATCATTGGAAGGGAGGGCGAAGACAAGCACCCGCAATCTAATTCCATCTATAGATACTCTTGACTTTCCCTTGATTTCGACGTATAAGTAAGATCCGTGGCAGTTAGTTTTATGTGAACACAGTGTTTAATTTCAGTTCGAATTAGTAGGGTAATGAGGGACTCTGAAATCATTGTTTTGTAATGGGTA
>NW_023480974.1:0-2071 GCF_013731165.1 Rhagoletis pomonella | reverse complement strand
AGATTGTTTATAATGACTTTTGCTAAAATTTCAAAATCAAAAGTTTAATGTAAATTGTAAAATATTTTTAAGTCTTCTGTTCTGTTCTGTTTAAGAAATACGTGTATATTAGGAATGTTAATCCCGGGATCCCGATTTTTTTTAAGTCCCGAAAATCCCGAGATTATTTGTCTAGAATCCCGGGATTTCCGGGATTTGTAGTTTACACTGGTGGCAATAATAGAAACGCTTTATGTTGACCAGTTTTGGCTACATATCTTTTGTTTATTTAATATTAAATTTTTTTTATAAATGTGTAGCTCAATATACATATAATACCTTGCGGCAGGCAATTTTGCACACACAAAAAATCAATATATTCGCCAAACCAAGGGCCAAATGTAGTAAAATTGCATTCTTAATTTTTCTCTCTGACGTCAGGATTTTGAAAGAGAACTTTGAAATTTGAAAGATATGAGTAATTCAAAACATTATTTAAAAAATTCAGTGCAATATACTTAAGAAACCAGTTAGGTATCAAATGAAAGAGAAGATTCGGTACAGTTAGAACACATTACATTTTTTGATCCGTAAGGGACGCGTCCCACAGTGTGAGATTTAATCAATCTGGCATCTCGAAATTCAAAAAAAAAATGTTTTCGTAACTCGCTCATATTTTTTTTACGTGAGAAGAGACCCCAATTGTTACGAAAACAAACACAAAAGAGAATAAAAAAATGTTATTGGCGTGATAACAGCTATCAAACACGTGCAATTGCATAGCATGCTAGAATTGATTTGCAAGCTTGCATTGATCACAAAAGTTTGAGTGATCAGGTCGAAGTTGTGAGTGGTTTTTTTGGCCTAAAATATTTTTTGTATTGAAGGTTATTACTTAAACTTAAAATTTTTGTTTTATACAATATTTATTTTTGCACTCAAGTATTTTGAAAAAATTGTTTTATAACCACCTGAAAGGTAAGACAAATTTTAAAGTTTTCAAATATTTGATAGACTAGAACTTCCAAGTTCCACGGAGTTCCGTGATGGGAATGCCAGCAGAATCTTTGTTAATGTGCCCAAAACAAATTTAACAAATAAAATCCTGCCCATTTTTTGCCTTTTTTTAGTATGAGTGAAATATCGCGAGAGGAGCTATTTTGGATTTGGTTGAGCAAGGTGAAAAGCGAAAAAACAGAAGCGGTCGAAAAGCACGTTATATCAATTTTTGGACCAGATGTTGACGATACCAAAATTAAAGATCGTATAAAAAAGCTTTGCTTCCAATTTAAATCGCGATGGAGCAAATCTCACCGTGATAAAGCAAGATTTATGCATGACAATGCTATTTGGCTAAGTTCAAAAATTTCTGCTGTTGATTTTGCTCTTGATCACGCACCATCAACTTCAAAACAAATACCTCAACGCGGAAGGCGAGAAAAAGAGTTTGCTGAAAGTGCTTCGAGTACACAAAAACGGAAATGCAAAGAGTTAATATCAAATGTAGCTTCGGAACAATTAACTATGGCTACCGCAATGCATCTGAGATCCTGTGGAAAAAGAGACTCAGCAAACATTGTCAAAGAGTTGTCGGCTTCATCCCCTTCGAGAGGTACAGCTATAAAAAGAGCAAGGGTAAGCATTACTGAAAAGAAAAGTCTTACACCAGATGAAGCACTGGCCATGATCGTAGACGAAAATTTATCAACTGAACAATACCGTGGAATACGATTGCATACGATACCATACAGTCCGAAATTGTATCCATGCTATGACCTCGTTAAGCAATCAAAATTATTGTGCTACCCAAGCCTTGGTACTGTTACTGAAACATATGCCGAAATCAATTTGCAATCCTTAATAGACCACACGGTGAAATGATTAATAGATGCACAATATGAGGTTTTTACGTCGTTCCCTGCCATTCAGGATGAATTAAGCATAATAATAAAATGGGGATGCGATGGAGCTGAACAGAACCGTTACAAGCAAAAATTTTCGGATGACAACATGTCAGACGAAAGCATGTTTTATCTTTCGATGGTGCCTCTTCAACTTAACTCTGGAGCTGAAGGAAGGAAACATATTTTTT
>NW_023480973.1:0-2072 GCF_013731165.1 Rhagoletis pomonella | reverse complement strand
TACAGGACTCTGGACAACCGAGAGCTACGCCCAGCACTCAGGAAAGTTCGTTACAAACTTTATCATAATCATAATCTCAATTTCAATCTCAACTTCAATCTAAATCTTAACCTTAATCTCAACCTTAATCTTAATTTTAATCGTAATCTTAATCTAGTTTTTACTATACAGGTCAAATGAATATGCAAACTAGTTTATCTTGTTTGAGTCAAAATCCGTTATAAGATATAATTATTTATGTAAATATTTGCTAATACAATTTATCGCTTTGAAAATCCGGGCCTGAGTGGGAATACCCACGACCCTCTCCCCTCTAGATGGGCCTGCAAAAGAGCAATCAAATGTGTGCTAAATACGAATGGAGTTACTTTGTACGTTTGAGCGTGTATACGCCGCACAGTGTTCTATTTTAGAAAAAAAGGACAAAATCAAACGAGAAGAGATAGCGAAATAAATGTAACGGTGTTTCAAAGCTTTTGAGATGAAGAATCCAGGAAAAATAGTGTCGTTTGTTAGAATAATTACCTTGACCTTTAAAATCGCATTCAAAAATAGATGATTTAAATTGTTTCCTTTGTTTTAGCGTGAAACCAGTATGCAAGGAAGTTTTTAAAAAGTTTTAAACCCACATTTTTGCTGTTCGTACATCAAGGAATCCACTTCCTTTGTCGCAATAATCAAAAAAGCATTTAATTTTAAATTGTTTTTAAAAAGTTTATTACAGGCTGTTTTTAGGTAAAAAAAAACAAAAAAAAAATATAAAAATTTACTTTTGAAAGTAATTTTAAAGGTTTAATTAAAAGAAAAGTTATCTTGACCTCAGGACCGACCTTCCAAAGGAAAATCTTTTGATTTTTACTCTATTCTGCAATGAACTTGAAATTTTTTTTGGTTTTTACGATCTCCTCCACTACTTGTACTGCCTCTATTCAGTAGGATGGAAAAGTGTTCCCTACCTAATTTAGACCCGTTCTGGACATTGGTCGCCGTTGTTTTTACAGGAGTTGCGCTGTTCTTGAAACCTTCCAGAAGTTGTCTAACTTTCTGTTTTTGTAATTAGAGCAAAAAATAGTGAGCTTATAAGAAATTTTGTTGACCCAACTTCATATTTTCCACACCCATAACGCTTTAGACAACTAAACGAAAATTTTGTAAGCCCATTTCTGTCGGTTTTAGTGTGAAGCTAGGCTGTAGGCGAAATTTGAGCCAAATCGAACGCCATCACGCAGAGTCTTGTTACGTTCAATTTGGAATAGCCGCACATAATAAAACAATTTTAAATTTTTTATTTCTATTAAAGTTGAGCTTTCCGTAGATCTCTGAACATCGCACGTCTAATCGAATTATCTTTTAGTCGCATTTCGGCACATAAATATGAAGATAAGCAGTAGGAACAAATAGTTGTTAAAGCGCTGATCTAACGCACGATAAGCAGACTCGATAAAGAGACCTCGTTGACTGCGCCCATCAAAGCTTTCAAATCTCTGACCGCTTGTGCAATGCGTACATACATACATATGTACTATGTATGTATAAACCCATGCCTGCTGGCATATCTGCCTATCGCACATAAATTACGGCAATGATAATAAATGCATGCACTGGCAGCAAAGTAGGCATATCACCGGACACAACAACAACTACACACCCATTGCATGACCATCAGCACCCAAAAGTCGTGTATCACAGCGCGCTAATAGCCCAGGGCCATCACCCACAGCATGCATGCTGCTCGGCTCTGTGCTTTGCTCTGCTATTGCCACCATTACAAATGCTAAGCGTGAAGGCCCTAATGCGCCAACTAGCCAACCGTCTAGGCAGTGTGGTGGTCAATCGTTGGTCGGACACTTTTTATATCGCATCATTTTATCGCACCAACATTCATTCCATCCAAACTGCAGTTAGCGCTCGGCTAGGCAATTGATTGGGGACTGCACTTGACACGCTGCGCCACCCAAGCCCTCGAGCTGCAACTAAGCGTACTTTTGTATGCGCCACACCACAGTCTTTTTTTGTTTTTTGTTATGCACTTTATTGTTGCATTTGTAGAAATATGTAGTTGTCGAACTGTT
>NW_023480972.1:0-2072 GCF_013731165.1 Rhagoletis pomonella | reverse complement strand
GCAAGACTCAGAGAATACCCCAATTTAGTTAACGTAACTAAACTCTTTTCTTAGTGAAAAAGGATGTACGGCTTTAGGCCAAATAGCCATCTGAATAGTAATTGTTTATCTAAACGAACCATAAACGCCTTAAACAAAGTTAAAGCACCTGGCTGTAATTGTGCTTTGGATACAAGAGCTTACGACAGAAAGTTACATACAAATAGAAGTGAAAGCTTGTAATTTGCCATTGCAAAAATAACTAACGGTGTCGATCGCCGGGACAGTAGGGCATGGTGACGACGTTACAGCGTCATCGCGAATTTGCCGTGAATCTATTGGGTTTGCTGTCACTCAACATATCAACACAGAAGTAATTCAGGAGATCACGCCAATCTTACGACCGAAATAAAATAAGTACCTACATACATACATACATACCTACTTCATTTATTTATATATAGTAGGTATGTATTTAAGTAGGTACATAGGTATGCGCTTCCATGCGCGTCTTACTTTTCTACGCTTTATTTTATTGTGTCCCGTTTGGTAGGTTGTCTATGAGAAAACAAAAAAATAGCACGCCAACTAATTGCTGGGAATACACTCGCTCACTCAAGCACACACTCCGGAGTAAGTGAGTACTAGAAGTTGCAATTAAGTAATGTAGCCGGAAATGAGCGCAGAAACTTTGCTTTAGCTGCACAGAACACCCAACTTTAGCGCGCGTTCGCCAACCAAATGTTAGTCATCCCGCGTGCCTAACAGCTCAGCAACCCATCAATGTCGACGCTATGCACAAGCCAAGCACGGCCACAACCATAACCAATACGAAGTGTGACTAAGTACATATTTTGATGCGTATCTAAGGGAACATTATGGGGTGAAACCAAGGACAACAAGACGGAGGAGCGAATGCTGCTGCAAATGAGTAAGTAAACGAAAAAGCTGGAAAGCAACAACTGCGAATTCGGATGAGTTTCGAATGAGCTGCTGGCTGACAATAAGATGAGAAAAGTTTAACAACTTTTCGTGCAAATTAATACACAGCATCATCCATGGTGACGACTACACGCAAAGTAGAGCAATAGGACTGTTTGAATCGGCAGTGAAGCGGAAAAACTTAGTTAATAATCTGTGATAGGGGAATATATGTATGCCCAAAAGATGAGCGAAACAACGTTAACGACTGTCTTGCAGATAGCCCAATAATAAGTGCTTATGTTTATGTATATTTAGTAAATGCAAATAAGTACTGAAAAGTTTGCGGAAAGCAAATATTGACAAATAACAGAGTGTATATTTTGGGAGACACAAAAGTCTTCCAATTAAAATCGCAAAATGTGTACGGGTGTGAGGAAAAGTTTTCTTCTAATGAATACGTGAATACGCCCTTGAAGGCAATTCCTAATTTTCTCTTTTTTTATTAAAATACCATAAAGTTGTATTTTTCATCAGTTCAGTCACATGATTGTTAAAAGGCTTAAGAGATTGATTTTCGCGCATTCTAGAATATCCAGGGTTCTTTTTATAAAATTACTTATTAATCCGCCGCCATGTTATTGGTCTAAAGAGGTATAAATTCTCCTACTATCGGCTGGATGCCTTACTCAAGCACTCTATTTTTTCGTGCGTGGGCTTGCGTGGGTTTAAGATGTATGGAAAAGCGTATTCAGGGATGGGACCGTTACTCGGATATCTTGTGGTAAATGAGTTCTTAACCAGAGGCGGGCAGTTATTCTTGTACCGTTCACAACAAGGCATAAACCGAGCATTGGAGGTATGACCCTTGGATCGCATGTGGATTGGCAGTGCTGAAATACTATGAGAAGGTCAAATATCTGGTCAATCCGCTCGATAAGTTAGATTTGCCAACTCGATACAACTCTTACCAAAACCTTACGGTCTATACGGGCCTGAAGGTGCTCAACCGTGGAATCTCCACAGAGTTTCTAGAAATAGGCTTACATTTCTTTGCCAAAAATAGTGGGTATGCCAACAAACATTGACGATACCATCGTCCGTCTGATGGTTACTTAAGCTTCAGTGAAGTAGTGGTAAAAAAACACCAAACTTCTTCCACTGTACATTGG
>NW_023480971.1:0-2072 GCF_013731165.1 Rhagoletis pomonella | reverse complement strand
ACAACTATACAAAGGGCGGAAGAATATCAATGAAAATCAAATCTCAACCAATCTTAAAAATCAAAATCCAAATAAAAACACAAATAAACGGAAAATGGAACAGAATATTCTAACACGATTAATTTTATATTAAAATGGAATAAAGTAGCTTCCTCTTAACTGATTGCGCGTTGAAATATCTCAATTAGTTTTTTATTTATAAGCTTAAGTACCGGTCGCGATCGTACGATTTTCCCATTATTTTTCATATCTTTCATGAACATGTAATGGTATTATAAATCTGGTCCTATATTTTTAAGTACAAGAAGACGACGATATAGACCGCATAAATGTTTGCCAAAATTATCAGAATGTCGAGCTGAGTCCATTTAGCCAAGTCCATCTATCTGTCTGTTTGAACGCAATCCAGACCCTCAGTTTTCGAGATACCAGAAGGAAATTTGGTAAGCGATATTTTTATAACGTATTAATCATTTGACGGAACCGTCAAAACCGGACTACTACAACTTATAGCTCCCATACAACTAATTGCTCATTTTAGTTCTCGGTCCTGGTTGACCATTGTGTGGAAATGCTCATATGTTAATACAGGCCATAAGCTGTCTATGTACCCAATTTCTTGCAAATCAGACCAAAAACATGATTTTTTCGAATAGATAGGCCTCTGCTTCACCTGCCGTATAGCAGTCCACACAACAATCTATCTACGTGCCAAATTTAAAGAAAATCGGTCCCTGATCAATCTAACGAGAAAAATTATCTAATATATTAATCTGAAAGAGCTTATTATCTAAAGGCCGAATTTCTAATCGAAATTCCGAATTTTTCAATCAGGTGATCAATTTACACCTATATTGTTTGATACGTGTATTGGACTATTTGATTGAACTTATTAATTTAATTTAACCCCTCTAACAGGTAGCCACTCTTTAAAAAAAATATATATATTTTTCAATCTAGGTCAGAAACTATCTATGTTCAACATTTTACGCGAATCCAATCAGTTGTTTTCGCGTGATTGAGCCACAAACATCCGAACTAAATTTCACGGATATTGGGAGGTGCAACTCCTAGTAGTCCAATCCCATGTCTATTTATCTTATAATGAGCAGATATCTCAGTAAGGTATCCACGCAAAATTTAGATCATATGGGAAGTGCCACTCCCCCTAGTCTATCGCATTTATATTTACTTCATAATGTGCAGATGGTATGTTTGATAGGTATCCACACAAAATTCCAACGCAATGTGACCGATGTTTCCTAAATTATGGCTGAGTCAAATTTTCTATGCCGTTATAGTTATGGCTCAGAAGTTATATCTGATTCTGTTTGCCACACAATTAAAATAAACCTATTTCTATATACCTATTTCTCTGGGATAAAAAGTAACATATGTTCCAAGCTGCAATCTATCTAAGTGCGAAATTTCAAATCCGACCAGTACATTTTGTGTGATTGTCAGCCAAATATCCAAACATCTTAACATACAAACTTTCGCTATTATAATATTAGTAGGTTGCAATGTGTATTAAACAAAGTGGAATGAGTATAAGACGTTAAATTTTTCTGTATGCTTATTTGCGATGGTATTGTCATTGACTTAACTTTTTTTATTATTATTATTATTACCTCCTTTTAGTAGCTCGGGATGTAACTATGTAATATTGATGCGCCTAAAAGATGCAGCGATTTCTGTTCTCAAGTTACATACCTGATGACAGTACGAATGGAAATTATAATAGAGGGTTTAGTTTTTTAAACTATATTTCAATCAAAAAGTTCAATCTTGAAATTGAAAACTTCACAAACTTTAGAACGACAAAAGCAATTATTAAAAAATGAAAAAAATAATGCCAAATACTTGTTTTTATTGTAGAATCGAGTAAATTGCGCCTGTTGGCGCCCCATTGAACGCCCCTTAAAAGTGAACAAACCAAAATGCTGCTAATTAAACGTTCAAGCATCAAACACACCACAACAGGTGCACCGCAAACATCCCCGTAGTCTCGCTTCGAGTACTACAGGTCCATTCAAAACCACTATAAAGTGCAGCAATCACACAATACCAGC
>NW_023480970.1:0-2072 GCF_013731165.1 Rhagoletis pomonella | reverse complement strand
TTTTTCCATATTACCCCCAACTGGCGGGAATGTAGGCAGTCAATCAGAACATACCATTGTGCTGTGCTGGCCAATGTCAAGTGTCAATTGCGCACGAGCTGTATTGTTGTATTGTTTTAGGCATCAATTGCCAATGCAAGTGTTTAAAGGCTGTCACAGACAGCTCAGCCGCAACGCCGTTCGGGGCAGCCTTTTGTGTGGTTGCACAGCGATCATAGTACATCGCAAATAAACAAATCATAAATGCAAATTTTCAGTTACCTTTAGTCGGCATACACACACACACGTACATATACTTCCATATCCTTATGTATGAGTATATCAAGGCTGACATTGAGTTGTGCGTGATATTGAGTTTGGACGTTAGCTGCAATTAAGCAGTGATGAAGCTGATATGTTTACTCTTGCCTTTCTGTAAAGGCTTCAGCATAGTTTGACCACTAATTCTTGTTTCTGGTATTGTCTTGCGGCTTTTGGTTTCATGTTTTTATTAAGTGTTTGTGTTGCGTTTTCGCATTTTGCAACTCATTCTGTATGCTGCTTTGAAATTCTCGTTGTCCATCAATATTGATTGCTAACATTTTCTATGCGCATATTTAATGAAAGTGTTGTACCTTTGACAATTTTGTTGCACAATGGCAATGCAATTACAATACAGAATTGATTGCATTACAAAAACAATTGTCGTTTATTAATTGCTAACTTTGCATGGTGAGCTCTTTGAAGTATTGGTAGCCTTAATTCTGTGCTATGTGGTGCAATTGCTCTTAAGGGTGTGCAGTTACAGTTTCGAGATGCGATTACACACCCCGGGCCACGGTACCTTATTCTGTTCTCATTCGTTTATTCGTTTTATGGTCTTATTAAAACGCTTTTATCAACTTGCAATGTTGTGTGTCCAGACCACCATTTATACCATAAAAGTAGCAAAGCTATTTATGGCAAATTCTAGACATCAACCTAGTCTAGATATCAACGTCTTTGTAGGCATCATATCAAAGAGATACAATTAGAAGACTCTAGATGTCGCCCCGCCAGAAGAAGTTAAATATTGCGCCTAAATATATGCACTACTTACATTAAATGTAATGCTTTGTATTCCGTGCGCTCCACGTTTTTCGTTTTCATTCTCATAAATGGTTTATAATGACTTTTGCTAAAATTTCAAAATCAAGAGTTATCAAAACAAATTCAACGGGACTGAGAAATATCATTTTCTACTTTTTAGTCCACTTATAAAAGCGTGATATATTAAAGGTTTTTATTTTATTTTATTTTATTTATTTTTCTTTTGTTTATTTAATGTTTATATTTTTTTTATAAGAGTCTTGCACTTTACCTAACCAGCGCCATATAAATCCACATTTCAAACTACATACAAAAATTATGAAAATTCAACAAAGTTTAACAATTGCACCAACAAATTTTAAACTGACACTGATGAGCAGTGGAGCACCATCTCACTCTGACTTATCACCTGCGCGGAAAAGGTGGATGGTTAGAGAGATAGATTAAAATAGAGATACGCACTGCTAACAAGAGATCCATGGTGCCAATTCATAGTACCTCATCTAACCGTAGAGATCCCAGAAATTTGAGATCTCCAGAGGTTAGCGATTGCATAAGCTCTTCATTTCGCCAAAGTTGGCCTAGGTATCTATCCAGTCTTTTCTGCTCAGCCATTTCTTAGAAGCGACATAGGTCGTTCGATCAGATCCCTGGCCTGTTGCATGTCAGCTCTTAGTGTGTAGTTACCCGTCATAAACCCCGTTATTATCATTAACCTCTCCATGTAAGGTTGTAGCCTCAAAGTAAGCATTAAGTCTGGCGTAGACGTGCGGTATTATGCCAGTGTTGATCTCTGAGTCTGTTCCTCGCAAGGAATTGCTCTGGCACTATAAACGACGGGCCGGCCGCCATTCCGGTTGGCTGAGTTTAAGTTAGTTGAGTCTTATTAAAATAAATTATACCTAATGTAGCAAGCAGAAATTGCATATACATACTCAGCGAAGCGGGTGACGATCCAAAGTGTGTGCATGGAGATTTTTGTTAAATAGTTGCAGTGTTTTTCT
>NW_023480969.1:0-2073 GCF_013731165.1 Rhagoletis pomonella | reverse complement strand
TTTTTACGCTCTAGAAAATAATTTCTACAAGTTCACATACGCGGTTTTGCATTTTGATGATACGCGGTTTTGCATTTGGTTGATATGCGGTTTTGCACTTTAAACGACGATATACATAGCTCAAATGGCCCCACAAATCGATGTCTTCCGAGCGGGATGAAATTGGAACCTCAGTCCTAATGAGTAGTGGTTATGAGAGAAACTATCATGGGTCAAGGATTCTCCGAGTTGGAGGGTCTTGAATTTTCACATTTTGGTCAACCAGTCCTTATTTCCGATCCATATAACTAATTACCTATTGTATTTAGAAAATTGTTTCAATGATGTGTTCAATAGCTTTTTCTTCAATCTTTAAGAAAAAAATTGACTAACATTTTTTGAACTTATTTTTTTTTTATCAAAAATTTTTTCGACTTGTTTATCTATCAAAATAAGCGTCATGAAATTTTCCCATCCTTTTCTATACAAACATTTAAAAATTCGATTCGTGGGAAAAGAAGAATACGTACCAATATACAATTTTTTGAATTATTATATTTTTTTTAATATTTTAGGCTTTTTATCAAAAAGGGGAAAATTAAAATTTTTTTTTATCAAAAGAATGCTGTAATCTTTTGCTTTAAGAGCTTTGTGCTCGCTTAGTGGCATGCGCCTTGTTTTATCTATCAAAATAAGCGTCAAGAAATTTTCACTTTGTTTTCTATATAAACATTTAAAAATTCGATTCATAAGAAAACAAATCTTTCTTTCATCAATCTTATTTTCCGTCTTACTTTGCGGCTTTTTTCGTCAATCATTTCCAGGAGTTACTGGGTTCTGTTGTTGATATCGCTTTTTAAAATAATTTCATTGGCAGGGAACGGATTTTTTGGACCTAAAAATTTTTATAGGTTATAGCAAAATAAAATAACGAAATAGGCTGGGAAAGGCAAAATAAAATAAAGAAAAAGGCAGGAAAAAGCACTAGGTATTGCAAAAAAGGCAAAACAAAATAGCGAAAAAGGCCGCAAATGGCACAAGGTATTGCAAAAAAAGCAAACTAAGGCAATTAAAAGACAGAAAATACGAAGAACAATCAAAAAATACATTTATTTTAGAAATGTTTATATTACAAGTAAAAAGAGAAAAACTATGAACTACACATTTTCCAAGAGTACTTCAGAAAGCGTTCAAATGTATTTCAGAAACTTTAAAATGTACTTCAGAATATACAACAGTACTTCACAAAACGTAAAATGTACTTCAGAAACCGTAATATGTATTTCAGAACAGTCAATTGTATTTCAGTAACCGTAAAATGCACTTCGGAAGCCGTCAAATGTACTTCAAAATAGTCAATTGTACTTGAGAAACTGTAAAATGTACTTAGAATAGCCAATTTTACTTCAGAAACCGTAAAATGTACGTCAGAAGACGAAAATTCGTACGCATTGTCATTATTTAATTAGTTGCTGTATTTTTTTGTATGCGAGCGACAAAAGAACGCTCATCTCGGGAAAATTTTCCTTTTAGCTACTTAAGCAACCCTGCTGTTAGCTGGCAAGAAGCATGTGATTAGTTTAACGGGATTTAGACACAAAAAACAATAGAAATTAGTTATTATGCGAGGTATTTGTGTAATATATATACTTATTTAAAATATAAATCATGTATATACGAAAACAAAAATTTCCCCCTCCAATTTCCCAGTAACAATTCACAATAGAACAGTTTTTTCACTTAACAACACTACTCTTCATGTCGCGTATTTTTTAACCGACCTGGCTGAACTCGGATAAATAGCCGAGTTTGTGTTGTTGCTTTGCGTGTATTTCGTCATTTAAGCGAGTGTTCTTTTGTAGCTCGATTGCAAAAGAATGGACCTAGTATATATTATACTGATTTTAAATATATTTACTTTCTAATATATTTTCAAATTACAAGTACATTAGTTTTTTCGCAATGTCTGTATATTTAAGAACGAAACAATTAATTTATTAATGCAGTTTTAAATTATGTTGCAACCGGCATATCGAATAAAGATAGTGCATCTGGGTGAAAAGTGGTAGAATCTTTAATGGCTCAGGACCAATC
>NW_023480968.1:0-2073 GCF_013731165.1 Rhagoletis pomonella | reverse complement strand
TAATTTTTTTTTGCTGTCTCTTGTTATTGTATTTGATACATAATTTCGCTGCTTGCTCCCCATGCATGCTACCACTTTGCAATGGGGTGTTCTCGTACTCTTCGAAATTTGGAATAGTATTTTTGCATTTCTTGCAATCCGTGCATCGTGCAAGACTTCGAGAATACCCCTATTGCTTTTATTATTGTCGCTGGACTTGTGAAGTAGCCGATTGTGGAATTTATTACATGATGATATACCACACACTCGTCGCTTGCGGCAGTTTTGCACACTGTGACCAGGCTGCAAACAACAAAAACACAAATGTTTATTTTTGACTATATTCCAGCGATTGGAATAATCGGCATCTTTAAATTTCGGGCATTGATTTAGATTATGGCTTTGGTCACATATTAAACACTTTTTCTCTTCTTTTGTTACAGTCATTACAGGCTTAGATTGCACTTTAGGTTTGTGGTACACAGGATCGTTGGGCATATACTTTGTTGGCATAACATCTATTGCCATGGACACATACATGGCGGTGTTCTGCAGCCAATTGCAAAACTCACGCACTGTGGGATACGGCTTCTGCATTTCGAAGATGTGGCGAGTCCACTCTTCCCTCTTGTTCAGCGGAAGCTTGCTGACTAGCTCGTCGAGTAATATTGGATTATTCAGGTGTGGAGTTGCACCCGAATTTTCCAAAAATGCAACTAAGTTCGACACCATCGAACTAAAATTGAGAATATCGGCAATTCGTCCTCCGGTGACAGGTGGAAAGGCTCGCGCTTTCGTTATTTGGCTTCTAATAAGTAACTCTGGGCGACCGTAGTGACATTCCAATGTTTTCATGGCCGCATCCACACTGGACGGATGGATTAGTAGTGACTCCACTTGTTGTCTGGCTTTCCCTTTTAGGGCTTTCTGGAGACGTAACAGATTCTCCAATTGGGAGTACGAATACATCTGCGTGGTTTCCTTAAAGGCTACAGAAAACATGGGCCACTCTTCAGGCGAACCATGGAAATCTGGCAAGTCTAAAATCTTACGTGTAGGTTGATGGTATCCTGGACTCCAAGGAGGGTGTACCTGGCTCGTGCTGGGTGCTGTTTGTGCGTTGTGGTTGATGATGTGAGGTGTACTTTGCGTGTTGTACACTGTAGGCATTGTAGCAGGCACAAAGTTTGCTGGCGGAAAATTAACACAATAAGGGTTGTTTGTGTGGCACTGTGGCTGCATTATTGCTGGCCGGTATGTGGCAGACCGTATATAAGCGCCATATGCTGAGTCGGCTTTGACGTTGGCAGAATTAACGCTGGCAGGTATGGTAGCGCTGGCATAAAGGGGATTAACGCTGGCAGAGTTAGCGTTTGAATAATTAATGCTGGCCGAAATAGCGTTGGCATAATTGGTGCTAGCAGTAGCAGCGCTGGCAAAACTAGCGGCTGCAGATGTAGCGATGGCAGAATTAGCACCGGCGGGGTTAGCACTTCCTGAGGTAGTGCTGGTTGTTGTGAAATTTCTGGAACTTGTCTGATATGTATTTGAAGGGCAGGTTATTAGACTGTAGGGGGGAGAGGATACGTCGGATGCGGGTAAATCTGTTGTGAAGCTGCAAAAGGTAGCTTCGGCAGGCTTGAAGCTGGCAGAGATAGCTTCGATGCTGGGTACGTCGGCACTGGTGACGTTGTTAGCTGTTTGGCGATTTAGCGCTTCCATGTACTGGGCCCTTTCCTTCTCCGACGAGGCTAGCGAGTTTTGTAAGCCTTTTATTTGCTCGCGTAACGCCTCAATCACTTCGTCTTGTTGAACTACTGTGCGATCGTTCTCGTCGTCGCTACAGGAACTCTGTCCACTATTGATTTCGGTCATTTTAGCTTCGAAAATGTTCGACGCGTGTCTTCTATTACGAAGGTTATAACGAGGTGTTTCTCCGGCAGATTTCACGCAGGCGGGATTACTCGAAGGTTTCATTAACGAAGTTCACAATTTTGCGAAAATATACATCACGCAATTATTACGTAGATAGAAAAGATATAAAAAGATGTTGCAGGCAAAAGCAACTTCAGCTTGAATATACGAGGCGTTCGA
>NW_023480967.1:0-2073 GCF_013731165.1 Rhagoletis pomonella | reverse complement strand
AAGGCAGTCGCCAAATTCACCGAAGGTTGTTTACTGGTTATATTGTGCACGCAGTCGACGTCGCGGGCAAACTGCGCGCACGCGAGCGTGCTATGCGAGGTGAAGTGAGCTGTACGGAGATTGCATCGTATACATATTAACATGATACAATAATTTTTAGAAGGTAGTTTCACTTAAAAATTTTTGACATAAACCGTGTCTGTGACAAACACGAAATGTTGCCACTGCTACGATATAGAACTTGGGGATTATCGCTTGTTATTTTAGATATTTTTTAACAGAACATGTAAAGATTTATATGTTTCATAACTGATCACTTAATTTTTAATATAAATATACGTATTTTATACATTCATTTTTGCCACTGCTAATCACATGAATAAAAATCATAAAAATGAAAATATGACAGCAATATTTCTTGTTTATAATGGATTAGATCCATCGCACACCGCGGACTTTATCGGCCGCCAATTTAGATGTGCTCGCTAGTCTTTCCATTGCACCACAACTTATTGGTCAGAGCGATTAAGCTGGTGTAATGTGCGCACCTCCATACATCTTCACGTACATATTTCAAGCGAGCCATATCATTTAAATAGGCGGCCGATAAAGTCTGTGGTGTGCGCTGGCTCTTATAGCTGTGTCCTTACATCTATTCCGTGTGTTGCAATATCCACGAAAGCAGCAGTTAATTTTTTATGAAGAAAATTATTACAAAATTTTCGAAAATTTCTCTACTTATATGTATGGCTTTTCTTTGTTTTATTTTTCCAACGTCAAAAGCTGGATTTTTTTTTTGAAAAAGTTGGTACAACAAAAAATACGAAACACGTTTTCTGTCAGATAGCTAACATGGCGGATAAGAAGAAGAAGTGAAACTACCTTCTAAAAATTATTGTATCATGCATATTAACCACTCCACACTTATTTTCAAGTAAAAATTTGTGTATGTATGTGTTCTGTTGCGACAACTGAGCCAGTGTGGCATCAGGCCACCAGAAAAAGCCAATTTTTCCAAAACAAAAGCGCCAAGTTTTTATTATCATGTTTAATAATTTTTTTGATTCAGTAAAATGTGTATATACATATCTATTTCCTCACGTTTTTATTAATAAATTAATTTCAATACATTTATAACAACGCAAAACATATTTAATTTACCTATTCCTCACATTTTATTCAGTAAATGAATTTCATCTTAATGTAGAATATTAGTGTATAGTGTATACATACATACATATGTACCTATGTATGCATTCGGTGTGCTTCAATTAAAAAAGCATCACTAAATACCGCACCAAGCATTGAATTCCAATTATTTTGGCTTTTTGGTTTCCCAAAAGCACTAAATTTAGTGCAAAATGCACGACCTTGGCAACAGTGAGCTGAGCACATCAATGCTCAAACAGTGATGCCAGACCAAGTATTGAGTAAATGCGCTATGTATATTTTTCTTTTAAAGCAAAAGTTCTAATTGGCGAAGGTATTGATTTTTGGTTCTTACATAGAACACTGATAAGATTCACAAACTTATCTTAGGACTTAATTAAAATAATCAACATTATTTGTAGACGAATATATTTGTGTTCGTATGAAATAGTAGCTTATGTCGGGAGGCTGGCTTTAGTAAAATGTACCATTTCCTATATTCTTTAAACCACAAGGATTTTTTTTATGAAACTTTATACGATTATTGACTTGCTAGCATCGCCATTAACATTACCGTCTTTTACGTTTATTTTCCAAGAGTTCTTCAACGACTCGGCGCCAGTGAGTCTTTCGCAATCGTATGCTGCGAATGGTTCATTATACTAAAGCCAGTCTTCCGACATAAGCTACTATTCTATACGAACACAGATGTGTATACTTCCTAATAGGCTTGTAAAATGCCCAATACCCAAATCCCTCGCATGAGTTATTTTCGGTAAAAATTGGGTACGCTCAAATCTAGCATCGCTGCAGCTAGTACAGCGCCAGTGAAACAGTGTTGATATTTTAAGTACAATTGTACTTTTTTCAGTACAATTAATTTTAGAATGTACAAAAGTACAATTGCCGATTTTAAGAACAATT
>NW_023480966.1:0-2073 GCF_013731165.1 Rhagoletis pomonella | reverse complement strand
TTTCAGACGGAAAACATGAATATTATAAATTTTTGGAAAATGGGCGTTGCCACGCCCACTTATGGTTACATGTGTATATCTTGGTAACCGCTGCACAAATTTCTTCCAAACTTGGCACAGTTGTTTGCCATGGTACAGCATACTAAATGGCCGAAAATTTAAAAAATCGGACAATAACCACGCCTACCTCCCATATAACGGTAATTTTCAGAAATACGAAAACTGCGATATTTTAGTAACCACTGAAGATAATTTTAGACGAAAAATAAGAATATTAAAAAATTTTTTGGTAACCTCTACACCAATTTCTTCCAAACTTGGCACAGTTGTTGGTCCTGGTACAGCATACCAAATGGCCGAAAATTTTTAAAATCGGACAATAACCACGCCCACATCCCATATAACGGTAATTTCGAGAAATACAAAATCTTCGATAAATCAGTTATTCAAAATTGATGGTTGCAACAATTCTTTACCAAGAAATACGTTTGTGATAAAATTTTGGAAAATGGGCGTGGCACCGCCCACTTGTGATCACATATATGTATCTCGCTAACCGTTCTAGCAATTTGTACCAAACTCGGTATGGTTATTGTGCTTGCCACATAAAAGCAAACCGTTGAAAATTGTTGAAATCGGTCTAAAATTACGGCCGCTTTTCGTATAACGGTAAATTTCAGAAATGCTTGAAATTTCAATATTTCGAAATTTAAGGACGCTAATTTACTTAAAATGTATACACCCCGGCTTATCATGTAGCGGTAGCTTTCGGAAAGGTGGAAAACTTAAAAAAATTTATACTTGCGCCGGGTATTTAATGTTCGGCTCCGCACGAACTTAGACTTTTTTACTTGTTATGTATAAAATGATAACCGTTTTCGTTGTTGTGATTTAACTCAAACCCCTAGATAGATTTAAATCAAATTTTCAGAGGTTATTCCATGCGCATAAAGTCCTATTAAAGGCTACTAGAAAACTCCTTGGTGGCGATGGAGCCGAGTTATTTATAAAAGCCGTATTTATGAACTGATTTCGTTCAAATTCAAAATGTGTTCTTCCTGCATGATGAAAAATACGCTGCAGTTGAGTTATTTAGAAAATCCCCATTTATTGTACAATCAGGTTGCAATTCATAATGGTGCTGCAGTCGAAATCATTAGAAACCCCATATGTCTGGACTACGAATTTACGATGTCTCACGGCGTCATATACCCTAAATGCGACCTTGCATCTACCTCCGCTTGATGAAATTGCTCGGGCGGCCATTGCTGCAGCAGTAAGACTCAAGGAAACCAGCTATTGGATATTTTAAAAGTGGCGAATCAGCAAGGAAAGTTTCGACCACATCCTTCCAAGAAAGACCACTGTTGGTATATCAATGGCCAAATTTTACATCGAGGATTTTTGGCTCTTCTATAATAGAAAACGCACATCTGTGCTCTTCAGCTTCCTTATAAGGACTTTTGTTGGCCTACATGACATAAGACTAGAGGTTGACGCATCGGACCAATGTTGTAGTTGCAAGATCATAGAAGAAGATTACGCACGCTTAGAAAAGATCTCACAAGTGGAAATAAAACCATCGGTAAAGCTCATGACATTGAAAGGAATTTTTTCTTGCATATAGCATCAGAGCGCTATTTTTTTTGGCAGAAATATATGTGAGAAGGGTTCTGCTCTTTAGTTGTTCAACCTAAATTAAGAATTTTTA
This sequence comes from Rhagoletis pomonella, assembly GCF_013731165.1. Classification (NCBI taxonomy): domain Eukaryota; kingdom Metazoa; phylum Arthropoda; class Insecta; order Diptera; family Tephritidae; genus Rhagoletis; species Rhagoletis pomonella. Next base: position 362 of record NW_023480966.1, on the reverse strand, counting down.
CCTTACCCATATTTAGTTTTCAAAGCTATTTTTGCATTGGCCAACGCAAAAAATCTTATCAGGGGCCGCGAAACCAGCGGGAATGGGCTAGTATTCTTGATAAAATAGTAAACAGAATTCAGCCAACTCACAATCCTTGACAATAGAAATTAAAGTAAAAGGTGGCTCAATGTGTTAAAAATGAGTTTTATTCATTATTTAAAATAACGAATAAATTATTCGTGAATAAATTGCTTGCGAATAATTTATTATTATTTAGATAATTATTCGAATAAAATTTTATCCGTAATATAATTATTCGCAGATAACTTATTCACGAATAAATTATTCGTGAATAAATTGCTTGCGAATAATTTATTCGT
>NW_023480965.1:0-2073 GCF_013731165.1 Rhagoletis pomonella | reverse complement strand
GTTTTGTCCTCGTTCACCACCAGACCCATTCGCTTTGCTTCTCTATCCAATCCCGAGAAGGCAGAACAGACGTAGCCCTTGTTTTTACCGATAATATCGATGTCGTCGGCATACGCCAGCAATTGTACGCTCTTATAAAGTATTGTGCCTGAGCGGTTCAGTTCTGCGGCTCTTATTATCTTCTCCAACATAAGATTAAAGAAGTCACACGAAAGGGAGTCCCCTTGTCTGAGCTGGTGGTATTGCTCAACGTCATTTTACACAGCCGTATTAGTTTCGCGGGGATACCAAATTCAGACATCGCGGCATAAAGGCAACTTCTCTTCGTGCTGTCGAAAGCGGCTTTGAAATCGACATCTTTAATATTGCCTTATTATAAAAAGGAAATAATATGACCATCGAAAAGGGAAATAAAGTTAAAAATGGCAACGTCTTGATTACAAAAAGGCAATAAGATGACCATCGAAAAAGAAAATAAACCTAAGAATGACGGCGCCTTGCGCTTATTTGCAAATAGTACCACTAATCAATACTTATTTGCGTGATTTAGTTATTTGCAAATAAAAAATTAACTCAGCGTTTATACGGCAAATTTTACCATTTTGCAAATTGTTATTTGCAAATAATACGTGCGTATAAACATAGTATCAGTAAACTGTTTTTGTTACAAATAGTATAAGCACTGAGCAATGGGAAATAAGGCAAAATTTATTTTATTTCAAACCTTTGGAAAATAAACTCAGATTTTAGTATTATTTCAATATTTAAAAGTGAAATAAAGCAAGTTTTGCGTTATTGCCGTTGGGAACGGAATCTGTTATGGTTTTGGTGGTGCTTTCCGAAAAAAATCGTACGGACGAACAATCACATCAGTTGGCCATATTGCTGAGATAAGAAGGGTATCATAATAAGGTAATGGTATACCTAGCTTGAAATTGATTAGCTTCAATAGACAGAGGAGGAATAGAGGTGACATCGTCGCTTTGACACTTTCGTATTGCTTTTATATAAGAGGTAAGAGGCGCAAGGGCAGAGGAGACAACATCGGTTTGATGTTTTCGCATTTCTTTTATTTCTGCGCATAGTTCCATTTTTTTGCAATCAACAACTGTTTATCCGCTTGGAGAGAACTAATTGCAGCCAGAGCAAGAGCATTCTTGGACTTAAAACCAGCGATTTATTCAAGCAATAGTTGCGTTCCCTAACACGCAAGAAGTTGCAAGAATTTACAGGAATTTACCAGAAAGCGTTCCCGTACTCGGTTCTCTGGCTTCTTTTGCTTTGTGACAGTTTTACAGGTTTTAACCCAGACAAGTTTGGGAACGCGAATAATGATTGTAGGCTGATTTCCGAATTGCTTCCACTCACAGCGGATATTTCAATTGAGATTTGTTTTGGCACTTGTTGTTGCGATGAAAAATTGGCACTTAAATTCGTTGTCGGCACATCAATTAGTATTGCGCTTTGATTACCACAAACTGACGGTGGGGGAGAGCAGATGGACTTCCGCTTGCGAGCAGCACAGATTTCGCAAAAAAAACTTTCGGTTAGAGCCTAAAAACTCTAAATCGGCAGCAGAAATGCCCACGCATTCCCAATGAAATAGTTCACAGCATTTGGCACATTGAATTTTATCTTGGTTGCGATCAACCTTTGCCCACACAAACAAGGCATTTATTAAATTTTATCGAATTTGAATTTTATAAAGAGTCACTGTCTCATACACATTAAGTAGCCAAATTGTAATCAGTCGAAATCGATATGATCACAGTTTAATAAGTCCGAAAACAACGGAGCGAAAAAAACACGTCCGCACACGTCGAGACCACCACCATTTTCACTTAATACATCAGAAGCACGGTTGCCATTTCCAATTTATTTTTCGGACCAAATGGTAAAAAATGGACCAATTTTCATTAAATCGGGAAATTGAGTGGAGTTTATTCCTCTTTATCAAGAAAATATGCCGATTCAGTTTTTATAACGATTTTTTTTATATTGCATCCAAAGTGCATCACAATTGTATATTATTAACATTATATTATTTAAAGTTTTAAATTATAATTTGTTTAT
>NW_023480964.1:0-2073 GCF_013731165.1 Rhagoletis pomonella | reverse complement strand
AGCCTTGATGTGGCACACTCCGGAAGGCGATTGTATTTTTGAGAGAACCGCTATTAGAAAAAACTTTTTTGGTTTTTAATTTTTGTTGTTGGTCAGAAAATGGGCTTGATGAACGCAGGCCCTGTGGAATTGTAGCGCGCACTGCTGACCACTACACCAGAACGGCCGCGCTCACCGACTTCAATGCTCATGTACAACTTTGGGAGTACCGGTAGTTTCTTCATGATCCAATGGTCGAAACTAAAACCATAGTAGTATGGAACCAACCTTGAGATACAGCCCTTCTGATAAAAGAGAATTATCGAAAACGGTTCACGTGGTTCAAAGTTATACCGTTAATACATAAAAAAAAAAAAATAAATATGCCGATGAATTGACAACCTTCCTCTTTGTTTGAAGTCGGTTAAAAATAAAAATAGGTACAATACGTTTATTGGAGCCGAAAATAGTGAATTTTTAATGCGGCAAAGTCCGGTAAATCACTCAAATTCAACGCCTTTATAACTTCAAAAACACACTTTTTGAATTCCCGATATAGTGAAGACAAATTTCCGAAAAAAATTGTTGGTGTCTTTCAAAAAAAAATTACCCATATATACATACGTACAGAACTGTAACTACTCAACTTTTTTTCTTTAAAGCTTAATCGATTTTCCCAAAAACCCCGAGTAAAACATGTGATTAACTTGTTTCTTTTTTCCACTGGTTTTATTGTTGTATATATTTTTTTTCGAAAACTACGTTAAAATTTCCATGAAAAAATAGTTAAAGCATATCACAAATAATTATATTGCAAAGAGGCATTCTTAAGTGCATTGTAAATATGTTGTTATTTTCACCCCTCCCTATCCGCTTCATATTTCTTTTGTTTTGTTAAATAAAATGTAGTAAGCATTACATACTATTACATACATACATATACTTAAGTAAGTGAATAAAATAATTTAAACTAAATAACAATGAGATCCCTGATGAATGTAACGAAAAGTGCCGCTTGCCTCTCAGCTTACACAGCACGAAAGTATGCAGGAAAAGCACGCAAATGAAATCTTAATGTGGTGCTATTAACACCACCACCGCTCACAGCTCTGCAGCCGGCACAGGCAGCTGACGCCAACTCTGACACAGCCACGCTGTCAGCAGGTCATCGTCGATTTTCTCCTGCGCGTTCGTCCAGAAGAAGGTGCCATCTTCGGTGTGAATAAATTGAATGGGCAGGTCGGCGGCGAGCGCGTGCTGACTCAGCAACGCCGCGGCGTCTGTCACAGCGGGTAAGTGGTGTGAAGCAGCTACTACTGTGCCAGCCACTGGCGTTGCGGTTGTGGTTGAGGCTTGTGTCGCCGCTGCATCGCAGATGTGATGATGAAATTGCTCGTGCTGACAATTTCGCCCATAGACACAGTGCGCACACGTGCTGGGCGGTGTCTTCTCGATGCTAGCGCTGCTGATAACTGTTGTTGCAAATTTGGCACTCGCCTGGCAGGGGCGCTCCCATTCGCGTTGCATGGTGGTGCTGGTTGTGCCTGTGGCAGTTGTCTCCCACGCGCCATGATTGCACTCCTCTTTGCAGCTCATTTTGCGCATCAGACTGGCATAGTCTTCGATTAGCGTGGTGGGCCACTCCTCACCAGGGCAGGTGGTGGCGGTGTGGGCGGTGCTGTGCGCTTTCGCCGCTGTAGTGGCATTGTTAAGATGCACATTGTTTGGGTGTTGTAAACTGGAGACATTTCCACTGTTTCCGTTTGTTGTGTTGCTGCGCTTGCGTGCTGCCATCAGACGCAAAAGGGGACGCCACATTTTACAAAGCTTTCGCTTTGATTTCTCCGCTGGCGCGCTGGTGGGTGGTAAAGTTGTGCTTGCGTTTGCTGTGAGACTCATATCCGCCAGCTGATGGGCGAGATTCTTTGTGTCGGTGTACATTTTTGCAAAATGTTTATTTTCTTACTTTTCGTGTCTTTAAAGTCGTATTCCGAATTATTCTTCAATGCCTGTTTTGTGTTCGAGTTCGTTTAATTACAGCTCTTCTATAGTATTTTTGACTGCTCGCTTCGCGTGTTCGCACTGTGAAAGTTG
>NW_023480963.1:0-2073 GCF_013731165.1 Rhagoletis pomonella | reverse complement strand
ACAACTATACAAAGGGCGGAAGAATATCAATGAAAATCAAATCTCAACCTATCTTAAAAATCAAAATCCAAATAAAAACACAAATAAACGGAAAATGGAACAGAATATTCTAACACGATTAATTTTATATTAAAATGGAATAAAGTAGCTTCCTCTTAACTAATTGCGCGTTGAAATATCTCAATTAGTTTTTTATTTATAAGCTTAAGTACCGGTCGCGATCGTACGATTTTCCCATTATTTTTCATATCTTTCATGAACATGTAATGGTATTATAAATCTGGTCCTATATTTTTAAGTACAAGAAGACGACGATATAGACCGCATAAATGTTTGCCAAAATTATCAGAATGTCGAGCTGAGTCCATTTAGCCAAGTCCATCTATCTGTCTGTTTGAACGCAATCCAGACCCTCAGTTTTCGAGATATCCGAAGGAAATTTGGTAAGCGATATTTTTATAACGTATTAATCATTTGACGGAACCGTCAAAACCGGACTACTACAATTTATAGCTCCCATACAACTAATTGCTCATTTTAGTTCTCGGTCCTGGTTGACCATTGTGTGGAAATGCTCATATGTTAATACAGGCCATAAGCTGTCTATGTACCCAATTTCTTGCAAATCAGACCAAAAACATGATTTTTTCGAATAGATAGGCCTCTGCTTCACCTGCCGTATAGCAGTCCACACAACAATCTATCTACGTGCCAAATTTAAAGAAAATCGGTCCCTGATCAATCTAACGAGAAAAATTATCTAATATATTAATCTGAAAGAGCTTATTATCTATGTGCCGAATTTCTAATCGAAATTCCGAATTTTTCAATCAGGTGATCAATTTACACCTATATTGTTTGATACGTGTATTGGACTATTTGATTGAACTTATTAATTTAATTTAACCCCTCTAACAGGTCGCCACTCTTTAAAAAAAATATATATATTTTTCAATCTAGGTCAGAAACTATCTATGTTCAACATTTTACGCGAATCCAATCAGTTGTTTTCGCGTGATTGAGCCACAAACATCCGAACTAAATTTCATGGATATTGGGAGGTGCAACTCCTAGTAGTCCAATCCCATGTCTATTTATCTTATAATGTGCAGATATCTCAGTAAGGTATCCACGCAAAATTTAGATGATATGGGAAGTGCCAATCCCCCTAGTCTATCGCATTTATATTTACTTCATAATGTGCAGATAGTATGTTTGATAGGTATCCACACAAAATTCCAACGCAATGTGACCGATGTTTCCTAAATTATGGCTGAGTCAAATTTTCTATGCCGTTATAGTTATGACTCAGAAGTTATATCTGATTCTGTTTGCCACACAATTAAAATAAACCTATTTCTATATACCTATTTCTCTGGGATAATAAGTAACATATGTTCCAAGCTGCAATCTATCTAAGTGCGAAATTTCAAATCCGACCAGTACATTTTGTGTGATTGTCAGCCAAATATCCAAACATCTGAACATACAAACTTTCACTATTATAATATTAGTAGGATGCAATGTGTATTAAACAAAGTGGAATGAGTATAAGACGTTAAATTTTTCTGTATGCTTATTTGCGATGGTATTGTCATTGACTTAACTTTTTTTATTATTATTATTATTACCTCCCTTTTAGTAGCTCGGGATGTAACTATGTAATATTGATGCGCCTAAAAGATGCAGCGATTTCTGTTCTCAAGTTACATACCTGATGACAGTACGAATGGAAATTATAATAGAGGGTTTAGTTTTTTAAACTATATTTCAATCAAAAAGTTCAATCTTGAAATTGAAAACTTCACAAACTTTAGAACGACAAAAGCAATTATTAAAAAATGAAAAAAATAATGCCAAATACTTGTTTTTATTGTAGAATCGAGTAAATTGCGCCTGTTGGCGCCCCATTGAACGCCCCTTAAAAGTGAACAAACCAAAATGCTGCTAATTAAACGTTCAAGCATCAAACACACCACAACAGGTGCACCGCAAACATCCCTGCAGTCTCGCTTCGAGTACTACAGGTCCATTCAAAACCACTATAAAGTGCAGCAATCACACAATACCAGC
>NW_023480962.1:0-2073 GCF_013731165.1 Rhagoletis pomonella | reverse complement strand
TTTTTTTAGAACAAAATTTGTGTTTATGTGCAGATTAATTTAAGTACAATTTATTTTCTGACTCCATTTCTTTCTAGTCTTTATAAAAGCGCACAAAAATCGCTAGTAAAAATTAAAAAATATATTTGTAATTTCAATTTCGATTTAATATATAATTAAAAATTGTTTGTTGTCAAATTTCAACTTCTTTATCAAATAATTATTTTAGGAACTCTGCTTTTTGAGTATTTTTCAAAAATAAAAATCATTTAAGAATTTAACTCACAATTTTAAAAACTTTTTCGCCGGAAATGTAGATTTTAATTTAAAATACATATTCGGCAGTAAATTCTTACTCAATCAATTTTAATTTTTCAAGAAATGACTGGCACACCACATAACTAAATGTTAATCTCTACTCGCAGTAGAGCACTTCCGCCTCGGAAATATTAATGAGCCAGAGCTTCATTAGAACTTCTATAATCTATGTATGTACGTATGTATGGAAAAAAAATGTAGGCTTATTTTGCATCCGACTTTCCAAAAATGATAGCCAGAGATGATTTATGTATTTCGTGCAGAGAACAAGAGGACACGAAATCTGGATCAGATAAATGAGTAGCAGCAGCTATTGAATGCTAAAAGTTGGCAAAGTGCCTGAATTCAACCTCAAAGTAAATTGAACTACTACCAGCAAAATTTTAAGAAGCCGAAAAATTAGGGATAAATGTGTGGCCATGTACGCTTGAATTTGAGTTGAGCTGCCTGCGAGGAGGTAGATTTACTTTACGCTAATACGGAAGAAGTAGTAACAGAAGTTTTTATCAAAAAATCTGCTTTCAAATAGATAGGTACCTATGACTATCTTTTAGTGGCATATATCGACTTGCAATTCGCCTTTGCCTTATAGTTGGTCATGTGAAAGCCGCCGCCGCCGCCACCGAATCGCCCAGCTTTTGTTTTCACAAGCAATTCTAAAACCCTTTTGGCTTGAAGCCAAACGTAAAATTTTCAAGAAAGCAACTCTATTTAGTGGTTTCTGTTGTTTCCTCGTGACGTTTTCGCAGCAAAATATGTACTCATTAAAAACGAAAACGCTGCCAAGAATCACGCAAGCGAACACTTGAAGAAAGGGGGAAAGGGCGAGTTTAGAAACTAATGAAGGAGATACGGCAGCAGCACCACCAACAGCCCATCGCATTTCGATCGCGTGCATCCACAGTGGCGACGTGCAATTTATTGTCACCGACAGTTTTTGGCAAAACTTTGGTGCCACGCAAATACAATAGCAAAATTTTATTTATTTCTTAGTTTTTGCGTGTGTGTATGTGTATTTCATAGCTAAAGTCGCATTAGCAACCGTTGATAGAGCGAGCAGAACACCCGCAGAGGACGTTACGTTTCTCCACACATCCACAAATTGTTTGGGTTCAACCAAGCGACATAAAAGTTACTAATGTGCCAAAGCTGCGCCAAAAACGAGAACAAAAGCAATAGCGATATTAACGCAAGAGACAATGTCACGTGATGCAAGGTTGCTGCTGCTGCTGCTGCTGCAATGGCAAGGACGGGCTTAACCCGCCGGGAACTAGGCGAAGTAAGGAAGTGTTGGGTGCGGCTGAGCGAGTTTGTAATGGTAGAAGGGATGGTAATAATGGTGAAAGTTGTGCTACATGCATTTTTTTTTTATTCTACTATATTTTTTGCTTGTACATACATATGTATGTGTATTTACATATGTAAATCTGTTATCATAACCCGTTTGGCACCTTTAAACTTTTCGCTGCCGTGACAAAGTTCGCAAAAGATTTAAACGGAAAATCCGTGACATTTGGCCGATGGTATGTGCATGTGCGTGCTTATAATAACGTGAGTATGTACTATGTAGCAAAAACACATCAAGTGAACGCAGCTACTGCTTTTAATTTTGAGTTTCTTTATCTAAATATTCACCCACACCTATGCTATTATATTAAGTATTTGAATTTCCCTTCCTCTTTGTCATTAGGGCAATTCATCTAAACGCGTAAATGCCTCGTAACCATGCCAACCTCGTAAACTTACTTAATTTTGTATGGAAAATCGCATTATTTA
>NW_023480961.1:0-2073 GCF_013731165.1 Rhagoletis pomonella | reverse complement strand
TCGCTGGCCTCAAACTATTCCTTTGTCACATCTTTGACAACGGATTTAGAGGGTAACAGCAGCTTTATTGTGTCTGGGGAAAACGATTTGATATTTTTTCTTTTTTTGGTCATGAACCGAAATACTGCTTAAAAACGAGTCCGAGCTCATCAACAGCCGGTTATATATGTCACGGTTACATACCTAACGAGAAAACTTCCGGGAATAATTTTCTCGGTAGTGTTTGTTGTGGGCCTCTTGAGCCTCCCCGATAATTTTCCTATTGTTAATAAGGAGTTAGTATCTTGTGCATTGTGGGTGTCATAGGATGCCATGCCGTCGTCGATTCGCCACTTCTCGCTCGCTATGTTTGAGTTCCGGTCGCTTAACGAAAAATTTTGCATGTGAAAGCAACAACAAAGTTAGCTAGCACGGATAGACGATAGCAAGTTTGGTTGTACGTCATTGAGTTCGTTCGTTTCGCCACTTGCTAACTGATGGCGAATCGATGACGGCTAATAATCAATTGTAGCGCATTTCCTTTTACTATGCATATGCCTAAATGTATGCAACCATTTGGCAAGCGAATACAGGGTGCCTCTAATGAAAATAAAAATTGTATGCTGAAATACGCATGCTCAGCCCTTCGAAATTTTGTGCTGGGATATACGTTACAGCTTTGCAAATTTGACCCCTACCGAAACCAAAGATGTATACACATCAAAAAATCGGCTCCATATGGGTAGCACCCCATCCAAGCACTTACGAAAAATAAATGTATGCAAAGTCTTGGTCATCGATTGGTCAGGATTTGTCATTTATTTTCATCGTTTGGCCATTAACCGTTTGTTTTTTAATTAAATTTTTAAATAGGGGTTGGAAATTGAATTGTATGTTCTAGAACCCCATCCAAGCATTTACGATTAAATGCATGAAATCAATTGGTCGTCGATTGGTCACCTATTTTCATCGTATGGTCATTAGCCGTTTTTTAATTGAATTTTCAAAATAGGGGTAAAAAATTGTATGTGCTAGCACCCCATCCAACGATTTACTAGAAAAAAATATATGCGATCGATTGGTCGCCGATTTGTTAGGATTGGTCACTTATTTTCGTCGTTATATTTATCGATTTTGTTGTCGGTATTTTTATCGATTTTGCTATTGATATTTTTATTGATTATGTTATCGATATCATTTATCGATTTTGTTATCGATAATATTTAGCAATTTTGTTATCGATTTTAGTATAGATTATTTATCGATTTTGTTACTATTTTTAGAAATTTTGTTATCGATATTTTTATCGATTTTGTTATCGATATTTTTATCGATTTTAGTATCGATTATTTATCGATTTTGTTATTGATATCTTTAATGATTTTGTTATCGATATTATTTATCGATTTTGTTATCGATGTTATTTAGCGATTTTGTTATCGACATTTTTATCGTTTTTAGTATCGATTATTTATCAATTTTGCTATCGATATTTTTATCGATTTTGTCATCGATATTTTTATCAATTTTGTTTTTGATTATTTATCGGTTTTGTTGCCGAATTTTTATCAATTTTGTTATGGAAATTTTTACCGATTTTGTTATCGATATTTTTATCGATTTTAGTATCGATTTTGTTATGGATATTATTTTTCGTTTAAATTTTGTTATCGATATTATTTATCGATCCAAGCATTTACGAGAAAAAATATATGCAATCCTCGTCGGTTGGTCAGGATTGGTCACTTATTTGCATCGTTTGGTGATAAGCTGTTTTTTTAAATTGAATTTTTAAAAAAGGGGTAAAAATTGTATGTTCTATGTACATATCGAGGGATTATATTCAATACCCTCAATCTGCAAAAACTCAATTTTTCAGGAAAACAAAAAAACTGTTTTTACAGCTATTTTTAAAATTGTTAATAATTTTAAGTACCCACGCATGACAAGCGGACGTGTTTTTGCTTGCTCTGTTATTTTTCGTTTGATTTGTCATTATGGACGATTTTTGTGGCAAATGCAAAAAAGCATTCGCTAGGACTGACGCTCAGAAGGTGCCATGCAGTGGATTTTGCAGTCAATCTTTAAAAAAAA
>NW_023480960.1:0-2074 GCF_013731165.1 Rhagoletis pomonella | reverse complement strand
ACTTCCTATTAATAAATTAAAGTCTATTAAAAATTCTGCTTTAACATCGTTGTTTCTCACTGTTGTTGTTGTTGTTGTTGTTTAATGTAGAATTGCGGTATGCTATTGAAAAGGTCACGTCTTCAACGCAAAATGAACAATGTCAATTTAAATTATTTTATTTATTTAAATGCAAAGATTATACAAAAAGCGGCATTTATTAAGAAGGAAAATTAAAAAGTCGGCTGTCTATGCTTATGCACAAATGCATATACATATACATATGTACATACATACATCCATATACAATGTATATTATGTACACATATGCATGCCGATATACTTACATATGTACATATGTATTATATTGACGTTTATGTGTTTTCTACATTGTATACATATGTACATATGTAGGTATGTATCTACATACATATGTACACGAAAATATAAGCCAGCTGGAGCTCTTCAATAAAACGAGGGTACCATTTGTTAATATACTTTTAATAAGCAAAAAAAAAATATGTAAAAAGACGTAAAAATCGCTTAGGCGGTTACTGCGCCAATCAAGAAGAAAAAAGAAGTAAAACTCAGCTCGGAGTAGGTACAGATTTATCTGCGCATGGTTATTAAGGATAGATTGGCGGCCACCAATTGCCTACTACGATTTAATATTGTACCTACTTAATTATATCTTTATAGATATACATTTTATGAATTCACATTTTTGGAGCATTAGGAGGCTGATTGAGGTTTAAATAAAATTGCCAATGTACGCATATAAATATGCAAAAAAAATAGCAAATGGTTCGCATTCCATTTGTTGTGGGGGTTGTGGTTATGTGGAGGCAACAGAATTAGGGAAACAAATTCTTTGAAAGTTATTTACTTATTTTATTTACTTATTCTTGTAACAAAATATAAACTGTACCACAACGAATATAATGTAACTCAATATTTCAAACCTTGTACAAGGTTTATAAAAATTCGTCAAATCTCAAATTTTTAATCAGAATTTTTAGAAAAAACTCAGATATGAGCCATTCTTTTTTAAGTCGAGTGGATTTCGTAAAAAAAATTTTGTCATTTCTTCGATTCGCTTCAAATTTTTTTTGGGTTCCATACATGAAATAAGCTAACACATGTTCGAGGAATTTTATCCTTGTTTAATTCTCCATAAAAAACGTAGATAAAAAAATGGGGGGTTTTTAAGAAGTATTTTTAAAATATTCTTTTTTTTATGACGAGATTTTGAGAGAATCAATGATTTTTTGGAATTTTTTTTTTTCGAAAACTTATGTTAAGATGTTGGTTAAACAAATGTGGAAAAAGTTAAAATTTATTGGGGATTCCTATAAAATACCTATCCAGAAAAATATTGGTATGGCAAGATTTTTCTGTAAGGTGACAAACTCCGAGAAATGGGGGTGGTAATTACAAGACTAAAGTTAGCAAAATTAGATTTTATTGCGGGTTTCGGCAGAATATCGCTTCGTTAACAATATTTGTTCCGAAGAAAAGAATTAAAAAAAAAATTCCTCGAACACGTGTTAGCTTATTTCATGTATAGAACCCATAAAAAAATTTTAAGCCAATCAACAAAAAATACTAAAATTGAATAGACTACAAAACTGCATACTCGATTTTTTTCTAGAAACTCCGATTTAAATGGTTGAGATTTTATTGACCATTTTTTGAATTTTTGTAAATTGTGTACAATGCTTGAAAATTTGAGTTGCATGGTTTTCGTTGTGGTATAAGCTATATTTTTGTAAAAAAATAAATGACATATAGACACAATTTTGTTCGGGTGCATGACAAAAAAAGTTGTGGTTTTCCCACTGGAATTATAAATTTTTTTATATGTAGACTTGTGCCATAATGTTTCTGAAAAACTATAAGACTTCCGTGAGTTAGACCGATTTGAAACTATGTACCTCCAAAAAAAAAGAAAAAAGAATGCATATTTATTTGAAATATTAACAATAAAATTTCCTCAAATGCATACGCCCTTATGTAAGTATGTATGTACATTAGACTGCATCGCCCCGCATACAAAGAAAAATCGGTACTATTTTTCCATTAGAATTATAAAATC
>NW_023480959.1:0-2074 GCF_013731165.1 Rhagoletis pomonella | reverse complement strand
TTTATTTAACAATCCAGCGATACGAACCTGAAGGATTTGGGAAATCCGGACCAAGACATATTATGGGCTGTTTTTGCTTACGCGTAAAAGCACATTTAGCGCATTTAGCTCTAAACGCTACTCTAAATGTACATTTATCCATACAAAATTCGTCGCCTAAATGCAACTCCATTTATGCATTAAGGGCCGGTTGTTCAATGTGTGGTTATCACTACTTGCCGGTTAAACATCATTATCGACGTTTTCGACATCATGCCTATAACATGTGATTGATAAAGCAGTCGTTGTACTTAACCAGAGCTTCTACCTCCGATTAGTGTTAATCAGACATTGAACAACCGGCCCTAAGAATCTAAATGCTAAAAGCAACCCTGTGATCTTCCAAAATCTTCCAAAATTTCCACGATTCGAACATGGTTTAATGAGAAAAAGTGGCAACATTGCTTTTTCGAGTATACAGTCGCTAGCTGCGTTTCAGTGATCGCCGATCGAGATTTCATTTATTATTTTACATTATTTGGATAAAGAAAAGTTACGCAAATTCAACATCGATATGATGCCGATAGAAATCTGGATTAATTTGTGATCAACTCTGTTTATTTTGTTTCCTAATTAAGTATAGAAATTATAATTGACAGCACCGACAAATGAATATATACACAAACAAATGTTCGGTTATGGTTAAAACAATTCAAGTTTTTGTATTGAATTTTCGGTTTAGAATTTATTTTTTTCTTTTCAGTAGGAGTTTTTGCACATTATCTTTTCTGTGAGAATTTATCGTAATCGATACGGATCTGAATAAGCGACTGGAACACGGCTGTTTGTCAAAAGCATACGATTTCGAACTCGCGTAAAGCGAAGCGCACATTGGCGCGATTCTGTCGTTGCGAATCCGCAAGCCCAAAAATTACAACAATGCTACCCATACATTTTAATGCGCTAGCGCACACTTGCACGATTCCGTCGCTGCGAATTTTTCGAACATTCAATGTTCCTCTCTATTGACGCGTTCGAAACGCGGCTTGCAGCGTTTTGAAGGCGTCAAAGAAGAAAAAGAAAGGTGTCACAGCAATAAAGGCAAAGAAAAAAAAACGTGTAATGTACAAAAACTAATAAAAACGTTCGTAATAATAGTATTTTGTACGATTTGGGCACGCCGAGTGCGAAAATACACGAAATAAAGGGAAAATTGAGTGAATTGTACATCGGAAATCGACGCGAAAAAATCGCTCAAGTGTGCGCACGTTTGCGGATTCGAAGTTAACAGCCGAATTCGCAACGTATTCGCAACGATGGAATCGCGCTAATGTGCGCTTCGCTTGAATGTACATTTGCTAAATGCGATAGCATGAACGCTCTTCGAAAACATATGTTCGAAAGTGCTAAATGTTGCATTTTAAATGCAGCAAAAACGCTGCATTAAATGCAGCAAAAACGCTGCATTAAACAGGTAGTAGCGGAAGAGTTGCAAATTAGATTTTTTTCATTTTCACGTATAAGCTAAATTGTCAAACTATGTTTACATCTGATGAAAACAAACTGAATTGCCAAAATTTGCTTTCACGTGGTTTGTACCAGTTTGTGGTTGATTTATAATTATCTAATTTTGCTGTTTAGTGCGATATACTATATACGATACTGTGTTTTGTGTGAAGCGTTTTGATTAAATCAAAGATGGGAAAGTGCGTTCTCTGCAGCAAAAAGCGTGTAAAGGGTGGAGTTCCCTTTTTTAAGGTCCCGCAGGAGCCACGCCGGGTGGCTGATTGGAACAGAGCTTGTGGCATCACGTTCACAGCAAACCATGTAGTTTGCGGGGAGCATTTCGCGAGCTCCGATTTGCTTGGTGGCGCACAACGAACGCACTTGATGCCCAACTCTGTTTATTGTGTTTGTGTCTGTTTATTGTGCCATGATACGGACGAGGTTTCAAGGATAATCGTAACAGTATTGTGGCGAATACTGCGGCAACACAAAGCGAACAACGAGAAATAGGCAGAATGTTCGAAGAATGACGTAGAATGTTTCACAAAGAGAAACGTCAAGTTGGATGAACACTGCGAACAGCGAGAGA
>NW_023480958.1:0-2074 GCF_013731165.1 Rhagoletis pomonella | reverse complement strand
GTAGTGCTTATGAAGCAAAATGTTGGAAATTTTTTTTCATGCTTTTTCAAGATATTTTCCACAAAACTAAGTATTTTTTGCTTTCTGTTTGATCTATAATATGCTTCTCAGTTTCTTCAATACATTTCATTTGAAAAGAAAACAATCATAATACAAAACTTGCGTTTTCCAGCTTAATATTAATTTACTACTCATTTCTTATGTACCCATTTTTTCAGGTTTGGTTTTGAAGAAACATTGAAAAAGAAGTTTTAAAAATATGGCAAAAATATAATTTTGAAGTGTTAGTTATGAAAAGTTTTAAGTAAAAAAATTAAATTAATGATTTGGCCAGTTGCCGTTTAGCAGGCGGCTGTGGATCAACATCACTGCTCTCTCTAATATCTTGGTCATCGTCATCATCATCAGAAAGGTCGATAATTTCGTCCAACAGATATTCTGGAATTTCATCTTTGTCTTCCCCTTCTTCCTCTTTTTCCTCGTCTTCCTCTTCTTCAAAGGTGCTTTTATACCACCAACAAATTTCAGCGAGTATTGTATCTGGAGATTTCTTTCCTCTGCACCTGAAACGAAAATAGTTTTCAATCGTTAACACGTTTAAATTGTGCACTCTGACAAAGATATTAGAAAAATCTAGGAATTAAAAATATGCACACTCTATAGTTACCTTATTTCAATTGGAAGCGCAGTTTGGTGATAACGTTCGCCTTGCTCATCAGATTCAGTTGGCAACAGTTGAGCGAGCTGATCAAGATGCTGATGCAGGAGATGAATTTTGTACGACATATTAACCCCAATTTCATCGAAAGCTGCCAACATGTTTGCAACGGATTGCTTGTAGTTGTCTTTGCGTTCTTTACCCAAAAGTCATTTAATGACTGCTTTCAATGCGAGCCATGCATTTAACTCTCGGTCTGTCAGAACTTGGTCAAAGAGAGCAGTGATGTTGATCCACAGCCGCCTGCTATACGGCAACTGGCCAAATCATTAATTTAATTTATTTAATTTTTTTACTTAAAACTTTTCATAACTAACATTTCAAAATTATATTTTTGCCATATTTTTATAATTTCTTTTTCAATGTTTCTTCAAAACCAACACAGAAAAAATTGGTACATAAGAAATGAGAAGTAAATAAATATTAAGCTGGAAAACGCAAGTTTTGTATTATGATTGTTTTCTTTTCAAATGAAATTTATTGAAGAAACTGAGAAGCATATTATAGATCAAACGGAAATCAAAAAAGACTTAGTTTTGTGGAAAATATCTTCAAAAAGCATGAAAAAAAAATTCCAACATTTTGCTTCAAAAGCACTACAAAAATTTGGTAAATCAATTTTTGTTTTAAGTTTTAATTGTTGCACAGGTCCCTAGCAATAATTTGGCTTTAACAGATTGAAAAAATACCAATTAGTAGACGAGTTATAGCCAAAAAACCATATTAACAATATGCTGAAAATCGGCATTTGACTGCAAAGTTCGAAGGTCGATTAAAAAAAAAATCGAACTAACATAAACAAACGCCGCGATACGGGTCTTCTAATTTAGCCTCTATTTTCACCCCTCACTCTCAGAATCGCCCTAACTTTAGCTAACCTGAATTTGTTCCACAGTGTTATCGTTTAAAAATGAGAAGAATTGTCTGAGCTCAGTAGCTCTGAAAAAGCTTGCGAAATTAAGTTAATATTCGACAATATATCTTTACAAATAAAACAAACACATAAACTAAACCGAATAGTATTTTTTAATTTGGTTTCATGTATTTTTGGACATTTCGCTGCCATCTATTCACTAATTGATCAATTATTTAGAAGTAAGAATAGTGGTCAGAAAAATCATTCCCAATAGTTTAATCGCTAAACTCACTTGTGCATCACCTACTAGATGACATGTGTGAGCGAGTGAACTTACTAGGTTCATTCCTTATCTTTTTGGACTAAAATCTGAAAAGTGTCAAAATGCCAGTGCGTAAGCAAAATGCGCTCACTAAAAGAGAATAACAGGAAAAGTAAAGGAACGCAAAAAACCAAATTTTTAGTCCAAAGAATGGCAACAACAAAACTAACGTCAAATA
>NW_023480957.1:0-2074 GCF_013731165.1 Rhagoletis pomonella | reverse complement strand
TATGTATTCAGGGTTGCCACTTTGGTAAATTATTACCAAAATTGATAGACAAAATTTGGGTTGGTGAAAAGGTAAATTTTTTATGATTTTAGTAGATTTTTGTTTAATTATTGTGTTTGCAAAAGAAATATAATTTATCGTTGCCGCCTTATTTTTCTGGTAGCTATCTTTATAATATAAATTTCTTTCCAAAAATGTAGTCTACTTTTCCGTATTACTTTCCAGTATGTATGTTGATAAAAGGCAAACATATCGTGCTTCGTTCAATACTAATTTTAATGGAATCTTTAGGAGCTTTTGATTGTCTAAATATTTTAAAATGATTATTTAAATAAAAAGCAAAAAATGGACAGGTATATAAGTAATTACACACTATGTTCACAAAAAAAATGTAAAAAAATCGACTCCAGTTTCTATAAATGGCAATTGTTACTTATTTAAACAAAACAATGATGCGTACCCAAATGTGTTCTAAAAATTTAGAGTAAAAAGTTCGAAATTTAGTCTTGTATAAAGCTCCTTGATTTTTATCGATAAAATAATAAACAATTTTTTAGTTGAAAAAATTTGTGGATCGTAATAAAAATCACAAAATTTTTCCCTAATAACCCCAAATGATAAAGTTTCATCACTTACGCTTTTGGTTGAAGCGATAGAGCAAAACTAAAGTTTTTATTAGAATAACTAAAAAAGTTATTGGTAGATATTTTCAAGATTCGGTAGATTTTTTTCAAGTGGATGTTAAGTATTTTTTTCGTCAGCGGCAACCCTGTATGTATACATAAACGACAAATACTCACATGTACGCAAGTGCATTTCTACGCAGTGCACACTATGGATGTACATTCATACTTATGTACATACATAGTACATATCTATATACATACATTCTTGTCTATGTACAACGAAGTTTATGATAATGAACGTTGGCAAATATGTATGTATGTTTACACATATACATATGTGTATGTACATATACATACAAATGTCTGCGAATGCAAAAATTCGAGTTTTACGCAAAATTATACGTAGCAATATTTTGAACAGTTTGGCTACTTTTTCCATAAAAATGTAGCTTTTTACATAACCAACGCCCTATAAATCCGTACTTCCAACTTTTGTACAAAAAACTGTTAAAAATCAACAAATTTGCATTGAAACTTCAAACTTTTTCTGCAGAATTTCTAGAAAAATGCTTGGTATGCAGTCTTATGTCCCATTAAATTTTATTATAACGAAGTGCAATTTTTACGTGACTACAAAATACCGTTGATTTTTGGCTATTTTTTTTTTTTGTTGTCGGTGCTAGGCATTTTCTTCCGTATAAAAAAGTTTTCCCGCATCCTACCTTATACGGAAGAAATTGCGTGACATCGCCAACGAAACAAATTTTCAAAAACTGCATATCAAAAATTTTTCTAAAAAATCTAAATTAAAAGTTTACAATTTCGAGAAAAATTTGTTGAATTTTTATAACTTTTGTACTAAGTTTGAAATGTGGATTTGTATGGTTGTTATTATATGAGCTAGTCTTAACAAAAAACCACAAACATTAAAGAAAATAAAAATAGACAAAACTGGTAAAAATATTGCTGGCTTAATTAGTTGAGCGCAGCTGTATATAAATATGCCCTTTGTCAAGTAAATATGTAAAGGATAAAGAATATACATAAGCACCTACATACATACATACATACATACATAAGTCTAACTAATAATGCAACGGTTCAGCCTCAATTGCCGCCTACGGCACTACACACAGCTACAAACCTATATCATATATATACATACATACAGTGGTCCACAAAATAATAGGAGTGCGTTATTTTGGTCAGTTTTTGCTATTTGTCTTTTGTTTATTTAATGTTTATTATTTTTATACAAAAGTCAAGCTGGGTATACAACAAACAACGAATAAATTAAGATTTCAACCTTTGTACAAAAATTATTAAAATTCTGTAAATTTTCACCAAAATATCAAACTTTTTAATCAGAATCTTCAGAGAAAATTCTGGTATGCAGTTTTATAGCCCATTCAATTCTAGTCTGAAGAAGTGCAAGTTTCAAGCTGCTA
>NW_023480956.1:0-2074 GCF_013731165.1 Rhagoletis pomonella | reverse complement strand
TTTTTTTTTCTATTCTAATTTAAATTTCTTTTATTTATTATTTTTTATTGTTTGAAAATGAAAAATATTTGTATATTTTAAAATTTAATCAAAGTAAAAAAAAAACTTATTGCTAGAAGACGAACAGCATAACGCTAATGTAATCAGTAATTCAGTGTCATCTGAAGCCACTAAATTTGAGACTAGCTATAAGCGACTATTTTGGCGACTTGAGATGATTTGGGTCAGGGAAGCCAACTCGTGTGGAATTCCCCGATTTGCGGGAATTTCAATTTTTAGCCACTCGAAACTTAAACTTTCTTATACTAGAATTGAGTTTTGTATCCCAAACTGCATACTCAAAATTTTTCTAGAAAATCTAATTAAAAAGCTCGAAATTTTTACGAAAGTTTGTTGAATTTGTTTTTTAAATATTGTGAAAACTTTTCAAAATTTGGTGAGACTAAAATTTTTTACACCACTGTATTTTTGTTAATATCATATGTAAATTATTTATTTGTTAACTAACTTATTTATTATTTATTTATAAAAGTTTGGTTTGGTTTATGAATATAAAGATTAATTGCATTTAAAAATCAAATAAACGGAAAATGCATACATTTTTTTTGTAAATAAGGACATATGTTTCTATGTGTGAGAAATTTTACGAAATTTCGGGCAAAATGGGGAATTTCATTATCGAAATCGTGGAATTCTCAAAAATGAGCTGGCTACCCTGATTTGGATATTCAGTAGGAGTCACAAAAAGTCACCAAAAATGTGTGGTGAAAACAAACACAACCAGTCAACTGATAGCGTTTATGTATGCCTTTAGCTCAGGCTGTTCTAAAAGTCGAAATGGCCAAGTGATCGAAGCTTTAGACTACCGCTCGAGACTTCCGAAATTTTCTTTTTTTAATTTTTTTATTTTTTTTATTTGGTTTTTTCTTTTTCTTCTTGTTTAGTTTTATTTTTTTTTTACAATAATCTTTAGGTTTTCATGTTTTGAAAACAAAAGTTTCAGTGAATTTTTATAATATTAAAGTATTTTGGTTAATTTTCTAATGAGATTGTTGTTGAAAAAATACCTGTTTCCTCGCTAAATTCTCGCGTTTTTGTTTTTAATAAAAGGGAAAGCAATTCTATTTTCCTCCATATTTTTCTTTTTGTGACCTGCTCAGAGCTAGCTGACAAATTAGTGACTTTTCTTGAGACTAGAGACGTGAGACAGCTTACTGAATACCAAATTGTCTCAAAACTCATGTTCACCACCAAAAGTCACTATTTGTGACTAGCGACTGCTTACTGAATGCCAGGGTAAAATCTCCTCGTTAGCAGATCTTTCAATAAGTATTTCGAAAGATAGTAAAGAGCGTTCAAAATAGTTGCCAGAATTGATAGTTGCCAGTGGTGAGCTGAAAGACCGCTGCCAATCATGAATATGATAGTTAGAAGTCATGAAAGCAAGTCTGAACGCACTTTATGCTATAATGTGAACACAATTTTAAACAACTTTAAAATTCGTTAACATTCTACGAAAAATCCCGAAAAGTAAGGAGAAAAGCAATTTAACAAATATTAAAAATTTTCGAAAAATCTTTAAAAAAAAATCCGACAAGGGAACGTTTTTGACATTACATTTTGCTCTCATACATAACTAAATCAAAACTCTTACGCGTTCACGGCCTCTGAAAATTACACACATGTAATACATTTTTTATATAATTTAAAAAAAATGCATGAAATATCAACCAAATGGCACACCTTCATAAAAGCTTTTAAATCCTAAGTCTAAGTGTATGTGCAAAAAAATTTCCGGTAAAATCAATTCAAATCAATGACACTATTCACTAAATTATGTACCTCAATTTAATCGCTTGGAAAATTCTCATTATGTCGAGGCCACGCAATGAGCGGCAAGCGGCTGTTGAAGTGGCCACGCACTGAACGGCATTTTTGTATGGCGTCGCTCAGCCGCTCGCCGCTTTGCCGCTCATTGCGTGGCCTCGACCTAACCTAACTATTATATTGGTTGCGAATTCGTATGAATTTTTTTTTTTTGCGAAATCGTGGTACAGGTTGGTTACTTTGCTTG
>NW_023480955.1:0-2074 GCF_013731165.1 Rhagoletis pomonella | reverse complement strand
ATGCTTTACTTCCCCCCACCAGAGGTAAGGGGTAAAGCATCTAACTATCTGTCTTCTTCTTTCTTTATTAAGGTTTTACTTCCCCCCACCAGCGGTAAGGGGTAAAATTATTAATATTGAAAGTACTAACCTCTTATTTTATTAAACTCTACTTCCCCCCACCAGTGGTAAGGGGTAGAGAATTTTAAAATAAGAGTATTTGTAGTTCGCGCATTGCTGAGCGTTACTTGTTACCCCCCCACCCGAGGTAAGGAACAAGTGACTCAGCTCTGCTACGAACATTTGGTCCATACGAGCCTAAAAAATTGAGCTCAATCGAAAGTATTGTAAGCCTCTAAAGAAAAAAAGAGCATTACCAAGCAAAATAAATGTATGTAAGCCGTCCAAGCAAGAGACTTGACGCATTATGAAAAGAAGCCCTATTTATATAGGCTCAACAAACAAAGCCCTGTATTTGTACAGGCAAAACAAAAAAGCCCTGTAATTGTATAGGCAAAATAAAAAAGCCCTATAAATTGTATAGGCACACTTAAATTAAAGAAGCCCTATCAATTGTATAGGCATATCAGATTTGTGAGTCGTTAAAGCACGAGACTTTACGCATAATCTATTTATTGTATCCAAAAGAACAAACAACGGCTGTGAGTCGAGGCACAGCAAGGTCAACAAGGCGACCAAACCAATTTCCTCCAACGGTTCTTTTGGAGAAGAAAAAACAGTATTCAATTAATTAAATCCAGTAATAAAAAATAATAATATGGCAGAATCTGGTGAAGCTGGAAAAGCCAAAAGTCTGGAAAGGAAAATCCAGACACAAATAGATCGATTTTGGAAATTGGCAAAATGGGCCAGAGAGGAAATTTCCGATGAAAAACCAGGAGTATTTCTGAAAATCCTGGAAAAGATGTATGAGTCAATCAATGAACTCTTTAGTAGCTATAGCAAAATGAGGTTTGACATAATTAAAGATTTTTTTCGAAAGTCATCCTAAGCGTTTTGCTTACGAGGAAGAAATGCGAATAATTAAGAACTTAGCTCAAGAAATTAATAACAAAAACCTAGAGGTGACAGTCTCCACTTCTAATTTAAAAATAGAGGCGGATGCCAGAGAAGAATGGGTCTTGCCACAAAGTAGTGCATCGTACACCAACAGAAAAAGTGTCAGAGTAGCTGACACAGTGAAAATGCGTACAGATACCATACAAGAATTTGTTTGTCCCCCGGCAGGCCCACATTTTAGCAAAATGTGCGACGAAATGGTGATGGCCGCTGCCGAAAAAACGATGGTAAAAGCGGAAAACCAAGAAGAAGAACCCGTGAACGAAGACGTAACACCTGAAGTTGCGGAAGAATGTTTAGTGAAGCGAATGCCCAGTGTAGAACTTTCAACACATCAGGCGGACTCTAAGAGCTCTGCTAAAGTTGATGGCGACACTGCTGCTACTAATGATTCGGATACATTTACTGTTATACGAAAGGTAAATCGTGTCATCACTGAATTGCTGCATCCAGATTTCAACAATGATACCAGCCATTTGGAGAAACTAAACGCGCATTCTCGTGCAAGTTTTGAGGAGTCATATACCACAGAAACCGAAACGGCAACCACAATAAGTTGGGAGCATAAAAAAGCCAAAAGAGCAAGGCGAGTTTCCCGAGATTTGGCGAAAGAGGAAGAAATTAACACGTCAAAGGTGGAGGAACTCCTGGGTGTCAATTGGACTGGATTTCCTGGCCACAAGAAATATAAAATAAATATTTTGAAAGTAAAAAAATAAATTTAATTAAAAAAAAAAAGCATTCACACTTTTTAGCCCTTGGCAGTATGTTCAAATATCTTTGAACATGGGTATATCTGCCTAAGTAAGATAATAAATGTAGGTAGTAAAAACATTTAAAAATATATGTATACACAGTACACAAATAATCACTTTTTTTGTCCTCGGCAATATGTTCAAACACCTTTGAACATGAGTACATATCTGCCAGGGTAATAAAATTTAACATAAAAAATACGTGCATATGTGTGTACCTACTTAGACAATAACATATACTCATCCATATGAACATGTAT
>NW_023480954.1:0-2075 GCF_013731165.1 Rhagoletis pomonella | reverse complement strand
GAAATTTTAATTCAAAACAGACAAGTGGGTCAATATCACTTATGTATGTTAAATCGTAAAAAAAAGTACTGGGCTGATACAGAGAAGGTGTCATGCCTTTACTTGTGCATTTGATAAGTGCCTCAATTTTTTTACAGCGCCTGTGGTATTGTAAGTCGTTCCACCTGCAGTTCGCTATTTATCCCGTACTGAGAGCACACTTATTTAATTTAGCACGAAAGTATAAGGGCTTCTTCTCCCAATGAGGTATTCAGAGACCGCCATTGTTTCGAGATTAAACTATTTTACACGCCTTTTTGATAGCTAAGGTTTCATCCTGAAATCACCGGAATAGTAATAGATACTTTGAAGCGGAAAAAACATCGGTCACTATGGTTTTCAAGATGGCAGCGATTCCGGTACCCCTGTGGTTGGGGTTAGAGTATTTAAAAAATAATAATTTATCACTGTGCAAGCAATTGTTAGTTTTTCGTAATTTGAAAATTGTATTTCTCTAAAAAATGTAATATATTTTGTACTTGTGTATCATGGTAGAATTATATGTAGAATGCGTATGTATGTTACAAATTCAAATAAAAACCAGCAGAAATAAGCTGCAGGGCCTATCAAGATTATTTTCATCAAAATGACATGGCAAATTGAAAGCTTAATACACCAAAAAATCGAATACCTACTCCAAAAATCATTGAGTGCGTTATATTTAGTCAAACGAAACCAGTAATAATCGATTATGAAAAGATAAACAGCAAAAGATTTTAATGAAATCTATGAACTGTTAACAAATCAAAACCAGTAGAAAATATTTTCCCTGGAAACAAATATTTAAAACATGCTTCCCGTTTGGATCAGGTTTAGCCCGACGACGGCTGTCCTGCAAGGGCAAAAGTCGTTCTCATGTATGCTGATCACAGTCAGATATGTGTGCCAAGAGAATAAACCAGCAGTCAACAGTCCCTCAAGTTGTCTACAGTGTCATCTGCGTAGTGAACGCATATGCCTAGTTAAACCCTCTGTGGTAGCGAAGAACGTGACTTTTGCCTACCTTCAGACTCTCGAAACGTCCGAGTCCGAGTGGAATCGCCAGCCGAAGAAAGTGCTATAAATGGTTTTGGACCACGGAATGGCTGGCCTGAGCTTCCTCTAGTCTCCTTCTATTGAATATCACAACACTAGTTTTGGTTGTGTTAGCGGACAGTCTATTCTCACTAGCTACACCAAGTGTAAATCATGTTACTTGCGCTCGCCAAGATGAATTTTTTATTAGTGATGGCATTACTTTTACTGGCAACCAGATTTCGCAGATTCGTCTTATACGAATTTTTCGCATTTAAACAATTTAATTAACAGAAGATTAACTTCAAAAATATGTTGACTAAATGCTTCGTATAAAGTTTAAGTCCTGCTTAGAAATGATGTACTCAAAACTGCAATATTTCAGGATTATGCTTTTTGAGAAGGAAACACTTTCTACAAGTTTGAACATTCATCGGTTTGGCCAGTTAATAAGAAAAGCTTAAAAAAATAATCAAGACAATTTGTATATAACAGGTAGTGCTATGCATATCAACATTTAGTTTTACAAATAAATATAAGCAAAATTATTCCCATAGCCCCACCAACAGATTTTTGGTGAAGTTGCTTTAATTCAATTTAACCAAATTTAAAATTTATTAAAAAATTACAAAAATAAAATAAATATAAAAAAAAACACAAAAATCTGTAATAATTAGTCGCGCTCTTACGCGTGCACCACTATCATGCAGCACGCCAAGATACCGCAACCAACAAAGAAAACAGCCTTAAAATAAATACGGACACAAAAATGTGGCAACAGCGCAGCTGCGTGTGGGCTATGCCAAAAACAAACGCGCAACAGAAGCGACAGCAGCGGCGATGGTATTGCCAGCAAAGCCACAGTCTTTTCATTTCTCAGCGGCAGCTCCAAATTGGTGGTGCGGCAACAGAAAGCTCTTGTGGCGATTCCCAAACTTGACGCTGGCGCTTTAGCTGTCGCAGTGGCGGTCGCTCTGTCTGCTCCATTCAATGACTCAATTATAAAGTTTATTGTTTTAATA
>NW_023480953.1:0-2076 GCF_013731165.1 Rhagoletis pomonella | reverse complement strand
AAAAGGCAGGAAAAGGCAAAAAAAAGGTATTGCCAAAAAAGCAAAATAAGGCACTAAAAAAAGACAGAAAATACGAAGAACAATCAAAAAATATATTTATTTTAGAAATTTTTATATTACAAGTAAAAAGAGAAAACTATGAACTAGTTTCTTTATATGAAAAATTTGTACTTTGACTCTTTGACTATTTTATCCTTTCGAGTTTCTAAGTAACATTGAACTACAAGATGCACTTTGAAGTTTTCTGGCAGCATTTTCATTCGATTTTCGCGAAGAAAAGCCTTGAATGTACTAAATGTGCGCTCGACGTAAGTTGATACAAGTGGAGCCCAATTTAAATATGGAACGTTTGAAACGTTCATATTATCAGGAATAAGGGCGTTTTCCTTGCCCTTTACAATTTTATACACACCCCTTATTGTCTTCAAGCCTACGTTAGCTGAGAAAACGGCTTTGAATTTTTCCAACACCAATTTGGCAAGAGGTCCCTGCGCTTCTATAAGCCGCATGGGCATGTGTATATTTTTTAATCTTAAAAAAAAATTTTAAATGCTATAATCACTTTTTTAAAGGTAGAATAGGCAGAAAAAGGCAAATATCTTAAAAAAGGCAAAAAAAAGGCAAATATCTTAAAAAAGGCAAAAAAAGGCAACATAAAATGTGTATACATGGAATCAGGGAAAGCTAAATCGTGGACATTTTTAATCGAATATACTCTATCTCTTTAGCAGAAAAAAAGGCAATTTCCATAAAATCCGTTCCCTGGTAATCAGTTGCATATACCTTGGACGTTCTAGTGTCATTCTGTTAAAAAAAAGTTGCGGCATGTCTGCGCACTTTTTCAGTATATCGATTTATATAATATAACCTCGTTGGCGTAATATGCATGAAATTCTCGTTGAAGAACAAAACCAAATATAACAAGTGAAAACTAAGAACAAAGCATACAAAAAAGTAATATTGTTATTGTCCACGTTCGTTTTTTGCTCAATTATTGTTTTTTATACCCTACATAAGGCATTAGGTACATACGTCTATTATCAAAAGTAGGCTAAATACTGTTTTTGTTTCAAACGCGAAACTTTTAGTATTTGCGTGTATCAAATAAAGTATGTATACATTTATGTACATATCTGCTCAGACTTATAAAATAAAATTTGGGTTTATTAAATTTTACAATAATAGCTTAGAATGACGTAATTTACTTGTTCAATGATTTATAGGGTACATGTGAAACCGTAAAGAATGGTACATATTGCATATTTTTAGTATTAATTATAATATTGGTTATTGTTTATTAGTGTTGCTATTTCTTTGCATGAATGTCATGTGGAGTGAATAGAAATAATGATAGTGCTGATATTTTTACAACGCTTTTATCAACTTGCAATGTTGTGTTCCAGAAACTTTCAATGTTGTGTGTCCGACACCATAAAGTAAAGCTTTGAAAAACTCCTATAAAAAAGCATAGTGAATAGGGCGAGGTAGATGACATCTAGATGTCGCCCTATGTACTACGTTTGCTACACCGGAAATAGACGACACGCCATTTCTTTAAATAAAATTAATTGGTGCTCGTTTGTATGTACATACATATGTAAATGCATGTGTGTGCACCTTTCTATTAATATCGTTGAATTATTTTAATATCTATTGCAAACTTTTGTTCAGACAGGACTAAAAAGTAGAAAATAAATAATATAAAAAAAACTTTTTAATATACAACGCTTTTATAAGTGGACTAAAAAGTAGAAAATAATACTTCTCAGTCCCATAGAATTTGTTTTGATAACTTTTGATTTTGAAATTTTAGCAAAAGTCATTATAAACAATCTATGAAATTGAAAATGAAAAGCGTGGGGCGCATGTAATACACTTGAATTGATATGAAAAGTAACATATGAATGTATGTATGTGGGTATATGAATAACGACCGCTTAAAATCGATTTCAAAGTTCTACTTTCGCTGTAGAAATTTTTGGTCTACGTTATGTAGTTTGACTACACGGTTAAAAATTTCGGTTTTAATTTTAAACTTTTTGGACTACATATATGACCAAACTAAATTCAGTTTCA
>NW_023480952.1:0-2076 GCF_013731165.1 Rhagoletis pomonella | reverse complement strand
CGGCAAATACGTCTCGCTTCCCTCTTCAGATCCCTATAGCGGTCCCACATAGCGCGGGTTGCGCCCGATCGCAGCGTGGCCCTGCAGGCGGCATCTTTTTTCTCTGAAGCTTCCAGACACTCCTCATCATACCAGTTGTTTTTTCGGGCTCGCTGAAATCCGACTACTTCTTCGGCGGCGGTACTTAATGAGCGGGAAATGTGGTTCCACTGCTCGCATATGTCGGTTTGTTGAAGAGTGCTCTCTGAGAGCCGGTGTGAGAGTCGATTAGCGAAAGCGCTGGCTGTCTGTTGTGATTGCAGCTTTTCGACGTTAAGCTTTCCTTGCATATTTGGGCGCACATTTTTTGCTGCACAGAGGCCGTGCGTACCTTGGCTGCAACAAGATAGTCGTCCGAGTCGATGTTTGGGCCTCGGAGTGGGCGTACGTCTAAAACTCTGGAAGCATGCCTTCCGTCTATCAAAACATGATCGATTTGGTTTCTCGTTTTTTGATCCGGAGACAGCCACGTAGCTTGATGGATCTTTTTATGCTTGAACCTAGTACTGCATACTACCATGTATCGGGCCCCGGCGAAGTCGCTCAGCCTCAATGCGTTGTCGGACGTTTCGTCATGGAGGCTGAATTTTCCGACGGTAGTTCCAAAGATTCCTTCCTTGCCCACCCTGGCATTGAAGTCGCCAAGCACGATTTAGATATCTTGACGGGGGTAGCGCTCGTACGTGCGCTCCAAGCGCTCATAGGAGAGATCCTTGGATGCCTCATCCTTCTCTTCCGTCGGGTCATGGGCGCAGATGAGCGAGATGTTGAAGAATCTCGCTTTTATGCGGATTGTAGCTAGACGCTCTTCCACTGGGGTGAACGACAGTACTCGGCGACGTAGTCTCTCTCCCACCACAATTCCAACTCCGTATTTGCGCTCCTTTACATGGCAGCTGTAGTAGACGTCGCAAGGGCCCAGACATTATTTGCCTTGCCCCGTCCAACGCATTTCTTGGATGGCGGTGATGTCAGCTTTTGTCCTTACGAGGACATCAACCAGCCGGGCTGAGGCACCTTCCCCATTAAGGGTCCGGTCATTCCAGGTGCATGCCCTCAAATCGTAGTCCTTTAAACGTTTGCCGTGGCCGTCATCATAAGGGGGGTCTCATCCGAGGCTTTGCCTTGCTTCTTAACTGGAAATAGTTTTTACGTGGCGGGTCCCAAGCCCAGCGCACAACCCATTGCTGGGATGGGGGTGGTTTCGCAACCAAATACACGTTTATATAGCGAGCCGCTTGCTCCTAGCAGACACCCGCTTGCAGCCGCACCTACTGGTGAACAGACGCCCTTAAACCGAATGAGTCAGAGTGGCCCCACCGAAGCTCCCTCTCTTTCTGCCGTGACCCAAGGCTCCACTCGGATTGGTTACCGCATCTCGCTCATGGGTTGCTCACATTGCCCAGAGTGCGCGAATGAATGTGTATAAAGTTAGCGAAACAACATCAAGCAAAAAATGTCGCATATACCCATGAATTTGCCGTTTTTTTGCCGCTAATTAGTTGTGGAAAAAATAATTTTGTCGCTCTGGTATTTTTTTAGATATAAGGTGTTTTGCTAACTCAAAGATAAACGACTAGTCTTCATGTCAAAATTTGCCGTTTTTTTGCCGTTCTAAGATGAACTAGTTTACTTTTGAAAAAAATAAAAAAAAAAATAAATAAATTTTTGCAAATTTTTTTTTCAATGTTTAATAATTTTTAGACGAAAAGGATAATAATATAATAGAAAAGCAAACCCGGTTTCTTTATGTACCAATTTGAAATTTAAACAAACAACAATCACCATGGTTAAAATTCAAAAAAGTAAGAAGCTTTCTTATCACAATCAAACGACAAAATCAAAAACGGTTTTAATGCACAAAACAATTCAAACGGCAAATTATGCAACAAAAAAATTAATTACTTTTATTATTTTTAACCAAGTTTTAAACCGCTATTCAAGCCCCTATTTTTTTTTTTAAATAAGGCTGGTTAAATAAAAAACAATGAAACGACAAAGTCAAAAACAGTTTTAATGCACAAAGCAAGCCAAACG
>NW_023480951.1:0-2076 GCF_013731165.1 Rhagoletis pomonella | reverse complement strand
TATTTTATTTTATTTTATTTTATTTTATTTTATTTTATTTTATTTTAATTTATTTTATTTTATTTTATTTTATTTTATTTTATTTTATTTTATGTTATTTTATTTTATTTTATTTTATTTTATTTCATATTAGTCTACATATTCTGCTGTAGGTGGTCCCATATTCGAACTCTGTCAGACATACAGATAAGTTCTGCAATTCACTGCCGAGTAAATTTCAACCAAAGTCACTTTGAATTCATATTAAAAGGGGTTGATATTCACTCAGAAGTGAACTTCAAAATGATAATATAAAACTTCTTTCTTCCTTTTATTTGTCCTCTATTCGAAAAAGTATTTGTAAAATGCAGAAAGAAAGTGTATTCCAAAATAAAATTTGCATGAGAATTTTTAAATAGAAATTTGTTTAAACTAAATAATTACGTCTGCATTACGCCATTACTCATTACTTTTCAACTAGTTTCAAGTTAGCTTTTTGTAGCTGACTACAAATTATATATTTTATCGCAATTACATAAAAAATCTAACTACAAGTTGGTTATTATTTTATCAATTAATAAGTTTTTTCTGCAAGGTGGTGACAACACACGCACACAAACTTATCGCGGCTATGGTGTTGATTCAAACTCAACATTTGAAAGCACATTTATATGGCTGGCTGTTGCTGTGTGCACAGAGATGCTTCCCACAATTTCCGATGTCCAGAGGATTGCGCAATACTCGGAGCTACCATTGTGATTTTTTCCATTTTTTTTTTTTTGAGATGGCATATTTTCAAAAACGAATTTTTTTTATCAAAACAAAAGGAACGTGAAAATTTTTAAAGAAAAAACTTAAGAATATTTATATTCATAGAGAGTTTTTATGTATGTATGTGTGTTTTTTTTTTAATTTTTCTCGAGAAATTTGGAAAACTATTAAATCGATTTATTTTTCTTTTTGTGCTGTAAAGCTTTTAAAAAATGTGTTGATCAAGCTCAGTTTTCATATTTATTTAGTATTTATGTTTATGCATCAACCCTAAAAATTTGAAACAATTAAAGGACATGAGGTGTGAACCCCGTCCATTTTGGTATGGAACGCCCCAAATATTATTTACATTTAAGGAAATAAGTCCGCAAAAAATTCAGAAGATTGGTGGCGCGGCGCGGATGTTGAGCACACATATGTATGTATATGTGCCGTTCTTTCTGAATGTTATTCCACTTGCCTATTTTTCTTAACTTAAAAATTAAAAAAAAGATATGTAATATTCATAAAAAAATCAGACTTTCTAATGCCGAGTCGCATATTGACCTTGGAGGTTAAATCTGTTCAAGGTCATTTCAAGGTCAACATAATTTTTTTTTTTTATCTGATAACCCCTAGTTTTGTATCACGGATTCAGAAAGAACGGGAAATTTCAAGTTCAGATAAGATACCATATGTGGAGTTCATTTAACCTCTAAGGTCGTATGATACCAAGTGTTGGTATTTTGCATATCAAAACTATTGCAATTTTCTTTTTGGCAAAAAAGGCAACAAAGTGAGAAAAAATATATATTATTCGGCTTACATTGCATTTAATAGAATTGATTGTGGCGCCGTTTAATTGTCAATTAATATTTGCAAATTTCATCGTAATCGCATACATTAAGATTATTTTTTGATTAATGGTTATGATAAGCATATCCACAATTTTCTTTTCATGCACCGCCAAAGAAGCCGCGTACTCACTTCCTTTAAGGTGAGAAAAATTGTGTTTATTTTGCACTTAAAGATGCAAATGTCTTCAAATGTATACGCTTGAGTCGAATAATGAAATTGTCGATGGCGACTACTATCCCGAACAGGCTCGAAATCAATTTGTTAGGGGAGTTTTCAAACTTGAAAATATTTTTATTTTTAAATTTTTTTTCCTAAGCGTATTTAAAAACCAATTTCTTTTCATAAACACAACGACAAATTTTCTGATAACTGATATTCAACACAAATTATTATGCATACAAAGTTTTCTATGTAAGTATGTAAAAAAAGTCAATTAAATGCTGCAATAGTTGCAACAATAGCAAATACTTAGATATCTAGTAGTAGTAA
>NW_023480950.1:0-2076 GCF_013731165.1 Rhagoletis pomonella | reverse complement strand
TTATCCGATAATTTTAAAATAACGAATAAAATCCGGGACAAATGCAGGACACTTGGAAAAAAGCAGTACATTTTCAGGATTTTTAAATTTGAAAAATTACGAAGGACCGACCTTTGAAAAACAGTACGGTCCTGCAAAAAACAGAACGGATGGTCACCGTATGTATGCTGGCTTAAAACTAACAGTATTTTTATGCTTATGAGTTTCTTCATTTCATATTTTCATTCTTTCTTGTGTGTGGCGGGCGACAAACCTTGTACAAAAGCAGGTTATTTAACTTTTATTCTAGATTTATGTTCATGGTGGCATTGGAAACAAAAACACTAGGCTGAATTGAATACATACTAGTCTTACAAGCTAAAGCGTTGCTCTTATGTAAGAGTTGGCATCCAAATACAAGCCTAAACCGCTCTTAATTCGTACTCCTACGATTTTTTTAAGATTCGTTTTTTGATAGCGCGTTTTTCACTTTAATTTGATGGGAGGCTTAACTTATTTTATGTATGTTTGCAATTTAATGCGGCGACAGGTTGCAATCGCTGTGTGATATACGTAATAAATATGGTATTGTAACAAATTTACTTCAAGTACACAACAAATATTTTGCTTCAAAACAAACCCAGTACAAATAAGTACACATGTAATTATAAATTCCCCAAAAACCCCAAAAAAAAATACCATAGCTTCACTTTAAATATTGAAAAAAAAGTTCTTTACGCTCGCCCAAGAAGGCGGGATACCGGCTTTTAGCTGCTCTATGGAGAATAAACTTCAGCTCAGTAGGCAATTCAAGAGCAGAGTCCTCTCTCGACAAACACTCTACAAATGTTTCATTATAACCGTAACTTTATGTGGCGAGAAACGTGGGCGATAACGAACAAAGATGAGAAGGTTTTGGGTGCTTTAGAGAGAACTATTCTACGCAAGATGTACGGCCCCACGATTGAGAGAATACAAAGGTTGCGCCGATCTCGGGCCGCTATTCCTCTCTTAACGAATTTGACAGAATCGTTGTTTGCATGACGTCACACTTATGCAACTTGTTTACGTTTTCTTTGCAAAATTTTTTCTTCTTCTCCCATTTTTGCCCACGTTTTGGCATTTCTCTCTCAATTTCTCTCGCAATTGCACCAGTGTGATGTCACACAAAAGTTATTCTCAAAAATCCTCTCTGATCGGCGCAATCTTGTATTCTATCATTCTTGGTACGGCCCTGTTCGCGTGTACGACGGATACCGAATAAGATTGACGACGAACGAACGAACGAAGAGAACGACGAACTATAGGAGTAGGATGGCGATAATTAAACTTAAGCTATATAGGCAGGCATGTTGTACACATGGCTGACAAGGCTCCAGTGAAAAGAAAACCCCATGCGCGCCCACAAACACAATGGACGGACCAAATGCAGAAGGCTCTGGCGCAAATCCGTAAAAGTGGGAGTAGTCGACGAAAATTTTTGGTCTCGGCCCAAACCGAAAAACGGCAGTCGTGCAAAATTAGTAGAAGAAGAAAATAACGAAACCCTCTATGAACCAGCCGGCCCAAACTACTTCGTTGTAAGAAAAATACCTTCCACTCATTTCCAGCAAACATTTGGAGTCATAATTGAGTCTTTAAGGAGTCCTCTTTCGAAATCTTTACGCTCATAATGAGCTGGTTTAAGAATCCGAACTGAAGCTGTTTCCCTTTCTCCGAAGGTCGACTTATATGAGCTTAAATCCATACTTCGAATGAGCTTTAATAAGAGTCATATTGGACTCTTATTGGTCTCATATACGGCTCATTTGGCCTCTTTCAAGAAAATTGTTGGCCTCGTAAATGGCTTCTCTCCGACTCTTATTTTAGGTGGTTATTTGGGCCTTATTGGCCATATTCTTTGACTCCTATTAAACTTAAAATACCATACATACAAATGTGCATATCAGAAAATCTCACGAGCTGTTTTTGTTTAGTGTCACTCTCTTGTCTCGTCATTCTTCTTGCAACTATTTCAATCATAGTGTTCCAGAACCAAGTATAATAAAAAATAAATCAGCTATTTGAACAATTATAGCCTTAAAACGTTTATTAGGC
>NW_023480949.1:0-2076 GCF_013731165.1 Rhagoletis pomonella | reverse complement strand
CGCGGAAACGACTGAACAGATTTGCATGACATTTCGCACAGAGATAGCTTATGACCTATGTTGGAAAATAGGCTACTATTTTAAGAGTTATCACGTATTAGGAAAGTTTAATTAAATTAATACGTGGAAATGACTGAACTGATTTGCATGAAAGTTTGCACACAGATAGCTTGTGACTTAGACTGGAAAATAGGCTACTTCTTTAAGAATTACGACCTGCTTGAAAATGAAATTTTGCTCAAAGATGGTTTATGACCTGGATTGAAAGATAGGCTACTTCCTTAACCGGTTTTCCGATCAGAGCGAAATTTAGTACACTTACTACGAATTTCGGAAGGATGGTCATGGACTGAAAGCAAGTCCGATAACTCAAGGCCCCTCCCATACAAATTGGAATTTTCATATTACATACATATCTCTCGAAGTATTTGTGGGAGAGAACTTAAACTTGGTATAGTGATATGTATGAGAAATCAATGTTGGCATTAATCGATTGATTTTTTAATTAGTTAGTTAATTCGATTAAATTCAATCTGATTACAGTTAATCATGATTAATTTTAATCCGACTAAACAGTTAATGGTAACCGCGATTAAAAAAATATTTTTTAATCATTAACTCTTAATTTGATCAAGTAAGTTTGGTGATTAATTAAGTTATGCTGGAATTTCCCTGTGCACACAAAGCAAGTTAATCCGGTATGGCTAAGTCGGGTTTCCTCATCAATCTAAGCAATCTGGTGTGCATTTTCATTAAGATATATACCAACAAACGTTTTGCAAACGAGGTTTGTAAAAGTTCCCAGTTTATGTATTACTAATAACAATAATTATTATTTTCTTATATTACGTGCTTTTTATAAGCGTAAAACACAAAATAATTACTATAACTGGTGTTTGGTTTCAAACTCGGACAAACTAGACAAATTAATCAGATTTTATTTTTAATTGGATTGACGATTAATGTTTTAAATTAATTAAACGTAATCGCAGCCAGCGATTAACGACTAAAAAAATGTTATCATTAATCGTACAGTTGATTACGACTAATTAATTTTAATCGACAAACGCGATTAACATTTTAATCGTTAATCAGATTAACAGTTTGCCAACACTGTGTGAAATCATGTTCATATGCACGCAGAAAAATGGACGTTTTTGGAAAAGAGGCGTAGCACCTCCCATACTGAATGAAAGTTTCATATTGCATATCTCTTCAAATGTTTGGGGTAAAGCACTCAAGGTTGATATGGAAATACATATGTATGCATGTATGTATGTGAAACTAATACCATACTCATGGAGAAAAATGAGAGTTATTGGAAAAGGTGGTGTGGCAACTCCCATGCAAATTGATTTTTCTATGCTGCATATCTCTGGAGGTGTTTATTGCAGAGGACTGGAACTTGGCACCGAGATGTGTGTACAAAATTAATTCCATACTCAAAGAGAAGAATTTGCGTTATTCGAAAAGGGGACATGGTTCCTGCCGTACAAATCTTACTTACTCTTACTGTTTATCTCTAGGGGTGTTCATGGTAGAGTACTGGGACTTGGTACTGGGGTATGTAAAATCAATTCTAAATTCATGGAAGATTAGTTTTATAAGAAAAGGGGGCGTGGCACTTCCAGTACAAATTTACTTTTTCTTGCCACATATCCCTGGAAGTGTTTGTGGAAAACATAATAAATTTAATTAATTGGAAAAGGGAGAGCCGGGTTCGGCCTTATAATCTAAAGCTCTCTTGAGGCATTTGCTACAGTAATGAGAAGTGGTATTTTATGAAGGCCAGGTTATTAAATTTGAGTTGGAGGTATTAGAACTCGCCGTGGCACCTCCAAGAAGGTTACACGTTCACGCGTCGTATACCTGGAAACATTTTAAGATAAACTTAGAGGGATTGATATATTTCGTATACCTAGCGCGCAGACGAGATTTTATAAGTTAATAGTTTTAAACGGCCTAAATACCTTAACTCGCTTAAAAAATAACGTGCTATAACGAAATGGGCACAGAAATAAAATCTAACATCATTAAATTATTTTTCCTATTTGTATAAAAGCGCGGGGTGAAACC
>NW_023480948.1:0-2076 GCF_013731165.1 Rhagoletis pomonella | reverse complement strand
TCTTTTATTTTAGGAAGGACAACTCGGGGCCGCCGTGCGGCCCCCAACTTTAACTTTTTCGGGCTCACGGATGTGAGCTCGATGACTTGTATAAAAAAGACATTAATGTTACCAATAACAACTTTTTGGAAATATTTTAGCAGTTGCCCCATAAACTAGAGAATTACATATTAAATAAACGAAAACAGTTTGCTATTAGTTTTAGGGTCTAAGAAAATCGTAAAAATATATCTAGTATCCCTGCAGTAAATCGCGCTAGTTCAAGACTAGCGCAACACTGGCCCTTTAAGAGGCGGTACTGGTTCTCGATCTATCCCAACGCAATGCTTTCAACTGTCTCTTTTTACATGGCGATGTCCTACGAAGTGGGAATTGCCCCCCTCTGCAGAACTTTTGAACTAGTTCTGCACTGGTTCCATTTTGGACACATCTGCGACAATAAGTTTTTATTTAAAAAAATTCTGATTATTAGGTTTTTTTTTATATTTTTTCGTTTTTTCTGTTCTTTTAGAGATTGCATTCTATTAAATTAAAATTTTTTTTTATTTTGTTTATATTAAATTTGATCACTTTCTCTTCAATTTTTAAGCGACACTCATTAATGTAAATTTCTTAAATCTGAAAATCACAACTGCCTCCACCGCGATTTGAACTCGTGACCAACGATGTTAGAGTCGGAGGTCTTCCCGCTGAGCTATTTTCGTATTGTACGAGAAGTGAGAATTTGAGCATTTACTTCTCAACAGAGCGCAACTAACACACCGAAAGTTTTAACTGTCCCTCTTTGCAGCCGTTTTGCACTAGATCAGAGATGGTTCTGAAATGTGTAGGGCGGAACTAGCGCTTTAAGAGACTGTCTCTAAATTTTACTGCAGGGTTGTTAGTGAAGGTTGTATTTTTTTCAATAGAAGCTTTTCAAATATTTTGGAAAATACAGAAATCAGGCTAATCGGTCGATATGAACTTACTACCGTCGGATCTTTGCCTGGCTTTGGCATCATAATTATCTCCGAAAGTTTCCATAAGTCGGGGAAGTACCCCAACTTAAGCACGTTATTAAAAATATGTAACAAAAAATGTTCGGCAGTTTGTGGAAACTCCTTTATCATTTCACCTGTAATTCTATCGTAACCAGGCGCTTTATTCTTCTGAATATCATGAACAATGGTGTTAATTAAATCTTTCTTTTTAAGCCGAAGAAGATTTGTGGTAAGGCTACTGGGGTAATGAAATATTGGAAGGATTAGAGCCTTCATTTGGTCTAAAGACTTGTGAAAGATGACAGGCGAAAGCGTTTGCTTTATCCTCATCGTTCCTCGCCCGGCTTCAGTTCTGAGTAATATAACCTTTTTCCGGGTGTATGCAGTTCTATAGCCCATTAAATTTTAGTATAATTAATCGCACTGATTTTTTATAACTCTTGTTACGCATGCTCTTGAAGGTATTCTCCTATTTAAATATTTTTGTTTAAAATGCAAGATTACAATTTACTACACTAAAATTTGATGGGCTACAAAACAGGATACTCGAAATATTTATAAAAAATATCTCTGATTAAAAATTTTTAAATTTTGAAGACGGTTTTTAGAGTTTGCAGCACAGTTAGGAATTTGAATTTAAATGGTTTATGTAGTATGAGACATAGTACTTAAATAAAAACTTAACGAAAAATATTTAAAATGAAAAACATTGGAAATTAAAAAAATCAATACACATTTCGGGTACTCAGTGATATATTTACGTATATACAGTATCGTTCATATCAATTGCACTACCATTTCAAAGTGAGATTGTTTCCGCTTTTGTTTATTTTTTTTTAAATCTGATTAAGAGGTCAAACATTTTGATGAAAAATTGTTAAGTTTAACTTTGTTTTGTATAAAGTTTTTAAACACGGTTTATATGATTTTATTTTAAGCATGATCATTTAAATAATAACAAATTTTAACTCTCCATATATTGTAAATATTTAAAAAAGAAATGGTGTAGGCAGACCTTTGCCGTCAAGTGTAGCTTAACTAAATTTTATATTTTGCATTAAATTTTATACGTACGTAGATATGTATAAAAATTACA
>NW_023480947.1:0-2077 GCF_013731165.1 Rhagoletis pomonella | reverse complement strand
GCGAAACACATTTCGAACCGAACACTGATTTTGGTAATAAAATTCAATGATTTGCAAGCGTTGCTCGTTAGTAAGTCTATTCATGATGAAATTTCAAAGCATACTGAGCATCTTTCTCTTTGACACCA
Source organism: Rhagoletis pomonella (assembly GCF_013731165.1). Taxonomy (NCBI): domain Eukaryota; kingdom Metazoa; phylum Arthropoda; class Insecta; order Diptera; family Tephritidae; genus Rhagoletis; species Rhagoletis pomonella. Next base: position 1,949 of record NW_023480947.1, on the reverse strand, counting down.
TGTCTGAAATCCCACGTGATCTGTCAAATACTAATGCATGAAAATCCTAACCTCAAAAAAATCACCCGTTATGTAGTTCCTGTGTGGTGTTTGATTGCAAGAAACAAGAAGTCTACAGACCTCCAGTTAAGCTTGGCTATCACTTGAGATGAAGACTGAAGTTTGGAAATACTCACGATTCTCATGGATTATACATAAGCACGCCTTGTTATATTTGACTGAAAACTTATATGGAGACGTAACGTCGAGAAGAGAAAATGCAAAGGCCTGAAACCTACATATATACATCGTACGTCATTCACGATATGTACGTCAGAGTCATCCTACCGTTCATAATTGATGGTACTCAAGTCTAGTGGAAAGCACTGGAAAAAACAATAAATCAGAAAATATTCGAATATTCAATGCATGCTTTGTAATTGATGCAGCAACAAAAGAGATATTAATGTTAAGAAGATCAAAATATTGAAAGGAGGCCGAATATGGCCAAGCAGCGGTCTTGAAACAACTAAATGATGGGAAATGATACACACGGATGACTCTTAGATGGAAAGAGATTTGAAGCAGGACTGTAGTGTACTTCAAGTGAATATCATTGGTGTAGAAAAGGTCGATTGTCTCATTGAGAATAGTATGCGTACGATCTTGGGGTCATTGCGTATGCTGACGATCTCGGGGTGGTTGTGAGCAGAAAATTTTCACAAACTCTTTGTGAAATCATGAAGGACATACTAAGACTAATTGAAGGATGGACCACGGAGAAAAGCAAGGTTAACCTTGGCAGGACTGACCTGGTTTTTTTACAAGGAAGTACAAAATCTTCTCAACGCAGCTCCCAGCCATAGGCATCACGACTAGGGCAATCTACGAAACATCTAGACTTAGTACTGGACAAATTGCTGAAATGGGCACAATGCGGGCCACTACAAATCCATCGGAGAAAATTTGTGTCTCACTTAATATTCTGCCAATCGACATTTATTGGAAAACAGTTAGCAGAGTGCACCGCCCTGAAGCTATGGTAATTATTCGGCTGGAGAGACACTCAGGTTGGCCACACGGCAATCTTAAAAAACATAGATACACAAGGCGCGGTTTACTGTATACCAAGTCTAAACTTCACAAAGAGGTATATTATTTCCATTCCAGAGAGAGAATTTCAGCCAGGAAGGGCTCTAGACAAAAAGGGATAACTCCACTTATACACCAATGATTCTAAACTAGAGGGCAAGGTAGGAAGAGGTTAAGAACCTAGGTGTGCCAGTGAGGTCACTCGCAGCCACTTTTACCTAACCTTACCTAATATATGACAAAGTGAAAAACAACCCTCATTTGGGACCGTGAGAGCAGAAGTGGCCTAACCTACAATTTTTTTCTGTACTTAAAATATGTAGTTTCAAATGTTAAATATTTTTAAAGTTCCTTATTCCTTTATTTTAAGGTAATTTATCACATTTGAAACTATTTTAAGTATCTTTTCACGAAAAAAAAATATGGTTAAGCCACTTCTGCTCTCGCGGGCCTGATTTATTAGTTATATGCAAAATATTTTAAAAGTATAATTAAACTTGCTTTGCTTGATTGTTTATCACTAAAACTGTACGTAATACATAAAATTTAAAACGATACTTAACACACAGCGAAGAAATACATAAGTAATCCTTCAAAGCAAATTTTATGAGTAGCCACTTGAAATACATAAAAAATAATAGTCAAATACAAAACGAGTACACAAAAACTTCCAAAATATCGAACAAGACTTCTGTGAACTAATGTTGCTCCTTAAACTGAGAGCACAGCTTGTCAAACAAGCAACAAATTATGAACACTTATCCGAGCACGATCCAGAAAATAAAGGTCGCGCCATTCGCGGACCGCTAACCCTCCCTTCGTCGATTAGATAGCATCCACCCAATCGCTGACGTCATAAAATACTTTTGTTTACATTC
>NW_023480946.1:0-2077 GCF_013731165.1 Rhagoletis pomonella | reverse complement strand
TTTACAACAATTTTTAGACGAAAAATAAGAATATTATAAATTTTTGGGAAATGGGCGTAGCCACGCCCACTTATGGTTACATGTGTATATCTTGGTAACCGCTGCACCAATTTCTTCCAACCTTGGCAAAGTTGTTGGCCTTGATACAGCATACTAAATGGCCGAAAATGTAAAAAATCGGACAATAACCACGCCCACATCCCATATAACGGTAATTTAGAGAAATACAAAATCTTCGATAAATCAGTAAATATTAAAGCTAATTTATTCAAAATTGATGCTTGCAACAATTCTTTACCAAGATATACGTTTATGGTAAAATTTTGGAAAATGGGCGTGGCACCACCCACTTATGATCACATATATGTACATCGGTAACCGTTCTACCAATTTGTACCAAACTCGGTATTTTTATTGTGCTTGCCAAATAAAAGCAAAACGTTGAAAATTATTGGAATCGGACTAAAATTACGGCCGCTTTTTATATAACGGTAAATTTCAGAAATGCTTGAAACTTCAATAATTCGAAATTTAAGGACGCTAATTTACTCAGAATTGATACACCCCGGCTTACCATCTAGCGGTAGCTTTCGGAAAGGTGAAAAAACATATATTTAACACTTGCGCCGGGTATTTAATGTTCGGCTCCGCCCGAACTTAGACTTTCTTACTTGTTACTTCTTAATTTGTTAGTTTTGCCGGCTCGAGGTCAATTTTTTTTTGGAATTTTAATTAAAACAGGCTTTTAATTTTCTCCAATATATTTCGGTTACACTGCGGTAACCGTCTTCAGGGCAACTATTGACACCAAAAAAAAAAAAAAACGTAAAATACACATAAAAAACATATAATATACAAATTTTCGTAACAATAATTATACACTAGATACATACATTGGTTACACGTCTGCTCCATGTGATTAATTGGAATTTGGAGTACGCAGGTTTATAGCTCTTTAAATTGTAGTATAATTTAGTGAAAGCTTCACTGCTTATTTAGAGGAAAAATTGAATGAACTTAAATATGTATACCTCTACCATCTCAGTCAAAAGGTTAAGTATGTACTGTTATTTCTATATGGCGAAACCACGCTAAATCAAGTGGGTTATCGGGATAACCAGCGCAATCGCCATAACTACACCTCCCACAGTTTGGCACGCAGTGTATTGAGGCAAATTCGGCATTTGACGTATGTACGTACATACTTTCGAGAATTTCGAACACAATAATAGACAGCCATGATAAATCTATTACAAATTATTTTACTTATTTTCTTTGAACAATTGAAAAAGTGGCTAAATTTACCAGTCTATTCATTTATTTACTTTTACTGGAAATAATACATATTAATATCCAACAACAGCAAACAAAGCAATTGTAGGAGCATCACCAGTACACGTTCACTGAACGAGAACGCCAACTCTCAATGCGTCAGAATCGTAGAAAACCACAACGTAAGCAACGTCGTCGTAAAATCACCAAAGCCAAACAAAGTCGCAAAAGCGTCAGCAGCAAACAAAGTCTAGAGCGCCGAAGAATCGAGCGGCAGCAAGAGAAATTGCGAAAAATGTCATTGAAATTTGGTAAAACCGTCGCTCCAAATTTCGGACGCGCTTTTCAAAATAGCAAACGTCAACTCACAAAACATCCATACTTGAACTACTTGCGACACTTTAAGAGTAAACATCCCAGTTACGGATTCACACGTATACTACGTGAAGGTGCTGAGTCATGGAAGCGCATGTGCCCCGAGGAGAGGCAAAATTTCACGCAGAAGGTATTCGATTTCGGTGCATTATCGGAAGCGTAGGAAGTGAGAGGGTTTATGAATGCATTATCACCTAGCTATAGCGTTAAGTCGTTTCATAAAGTCATTCCATATTCGATGTTAAAAACTTGCAGTCGCACAGTGTAAGAGATCTCGTGATCCTTACTGCTCTATAAAGAATCTAATGAAAAATCTAAGCTAACAGCTTTCATTAAACCTCTTCTCTTTATACTATTTTAATTTTGTATATTTCTCATTAATGTTTAATTTCTAGGAAGTGTTAAAAAGTCTACGCAAAAGTTCAAATAT
>NW_023480945.1:0-2077 GCF_013731165.1 Rhagoletis pomonella | reverse complement strand
AGAAGTGGAAAACTTTTGACTGCCATTCACCTGGGAGTGGCCAGAAGCGATTCTTGTGCGTACGGTTCAAATCGCAGCTCACAACGTCCGGATATTTATGTCCACGTATCCTCTGGGTAGCAACCAAACACCCGTTTGGGAGCGAGCTAAAGTGAGAAGGCGTAAAACTTCGCGTGCGCTGGGTTTGGGTCCCGCCACGTTAAAACCCCGCCCAATGAAAAGAAAAAAACAGCCTCGGATGAGACCCCCTCTTTCTGATGACGACCACGGCAAACGTATAAAGGACTATGATTTAAGGGTATGCACCTGGAATACCCGGACCCTTAATGGGGAAGGTGCCTCTGCCCGGCTGGTTGATGTCCTCGGGAAGACAAAGGCTGACATCACCGCCATCCAAGAAATGCGATGGACGGGGCAAGGTAAAGTAAGCGTGAAGCCTTGCGACGTCTACTACAGTTGCCACGTAAAGGAGCGCAAATTCGGTGTTGGATTCGTGGTAGGAGAGAGACTCCGTCGCCGAGTACTGGCGTTCACCCCGGTGGACGAACGTCTAGCCACAATCCGCATCAACGCTAGATTCTTCAACATCTCGCTCATCTGCGCCCATGCCCCGACGGAAGAGAAGGATGAGGCGCCCTAGGATCTCTTCTATGAGCGCTTGGAACATACATATGAGCGCTGCACCCGACACGATATCAAAATCGTGCTTGGAGATTTTAATGCCAAGGTGGGCAAGGAAGGGATCTTTGGCGCCACTGTCGGAAAATTCAGCCTCCACGACGAAACGTCCGATAACGGACTGAGGCTGATCGACTTCGCCGGGGCCCGAAATATGGTAATACGTAGTACTAGGTTTCAGCATAAGAACATCCACCAAGCCACACGGCTGTCTCCAGATCGAAAAACGAGAAACCAAATCGATCATGTTGTGATAGACGGAAGGCATGCTTCAAGCGTTTTGGACGTACGTACACTCCGAGGCCCAAACATCGACTCGGACCACTATCTTGTAGTAGCCAAGATACGCACCCGCCTCTGTGCAGCAAAACATGTGCGCCCAACAATGCAAGGAAAGCTTAACGTCGAAAAGCTGCAATCACAGCAGAACAACAGACGGCCAATTTATTCGCCACTCATACTCGAGTAGTGGAACCACATTTCCCGATCATTAAGTACCACCGCCGAAGAAGTAGTTGGATTTCAGCGAGCCCGAAAGAACAACTGGTACGATGAGGAATGTCAAGAAGCCTCAGAGAAAAAAGATGCCGCCTACCGGGCCACGCTGCGATCGGGCGCAACGCGAGCCATGTCTGACCGTTATAGGGAACTGAAGAAGGAAGCGAGACGTATTTGCCGCAATAAGAAGAGAGAGGCCGAAATACGTGAGTGCGAAGAACTTGAGATGCTGGCCGACAGGAAGAACGCCCGAAAATTCTACCAGAGGGTTAGGCGACTTACGGAAGGATTCAAGACCGGGGCGAACTCCTGTAAGAACAACAATGGCGACGTAGTGACTGATGTCCAGAATATACTTAAAGTGTGGAGGGAACACTTTTATAACCTACTGAATGGTAGCAGCGCTGATAGTAATGAAGAAGACGAACCCGAGACCCAGAGTGATGAGGCGGCTCTTGGAGTTTTCGAGAGAAAGATTCTGCGAAAGATTTACGGACCTTTACGCGTTGGTGATGGCGAATATCGCAGACGATTTAACGATGAGCTGTATGAGCTTTACAACGATATAGACATAGTGCAGCGAATTAAAATTCAGCGGCTCCGCTGGCTTGGCCATGTCGTTCGAATGGACAGAAACGCTCCTGCTCTGAAAATATTCAACGCGGGCCGCGATGCTGGTAACAGAGGAAGAGGAAGGCCTCCTCTGCGTTGGAAAGACCAGGTGGAGAAGGACTTGGCTTCACTTGGCATTTCCAATTGGCGTCAGTTAGCACAGAAGAGAAATGACTGGCGTGCTGTTTTGGACTCGGGCAAAATCGCTTAGGCGGTTACAGCGCCAATAAAGAAGAAGAAAAAGTTCCTAAATTGAGGTATGATGAGTTTAGGTGAGGTGTGGTGAGAA
>NW_023480944.1:0-2078 GCF_013731165.1 Rhagoletis pomonella | reverse complement strand
CATACACATTTTTCGTTCTAGTACACATGTACTTGTATAACATAGAATAGAATAGAATGAATAGAAAGAGACAACCGCGCAGTGAACAATTTTACATTCTATTGGCGTAGTAAATAGTAACTAGATGTTTACTAGTTAGACGGTTTTCTTGGACGTTCCACCTTCACCTTGAAGCTGAGTTACGCTGTAACCCTCCTATTCGGCCCGACATCGAGTTCAACCGAATACCGATAACCTTTTATTGCTGCATATCCAGACGGGTGATTTTTTAAGAGCTTGATAACTTTTTTTTTAAAAAAAACGCATAAAATTTGCAAAATCTCATCGGTTCTTTATTTGAAACGTTAGATTGGTCCATGACATTTACTTTTTGAAGATAATTTCATTTAAATGTTGACCGCGGCTGCGTCTTAGGTGGTCCATTCGGAAAGTCCAATTTTGGGCAACTTTTTCGAGCATTTCGGCCGGAATAGCCCGAATTTCTTCGGAAATGTTGTCTTCCAAAGCTGGAATAGTTGCTGGCTTATTTCTGTAGACTTTAGACTTGACGTAGCCCCACAAAAAATAGTCTAAAGGCGTCAAATCGCATGATCTTGGTGGCCAACTTACCGGTCCATTTCTTGAGATGAATTGTTCTCCGAAGTTTTCCCTCAAAATGGCCATAGAATCGCGAGCTGTGTGGCATGTAGCGCCATCTTGTTGAAACCACATGTCAACCAAGTTCAGTTCTTCCATTTTTGGCAACAAAAAGTTTGTTAGCATCGAACGATAGCGATCGCCATTCACCGTAACGTTGCGTCCAACAGCATCTTTGAAAAAATACGGTCCAATGATTCCACCAGCGTACAAACCACACCAAACAGTGCATTTTTCGGGATGCATGGGCAGTTCTTGAACGGCTTCTGGTTGCTCTTCACTCCAAATGCGGCAATTTTGCTTATTTACGAAGCCATTCAACCAGAAATGAGCCTCATCGCTGAACAAAATTTGTCGATAAAAAAGCGGATTTTCTGCCAACTTTTCTAGGGCCCATTCACTGAAAATTCGACGTTGTGGCAGATCGTTCGGCTTCAGTTCTTGCACGAGCTGTATTTTATACGGTTTTACACCAAGATCTTTGCGTAAAATCTTCCATGTGGTCGAATAACACAAACCCAATTGCTGCGAACGGCGACGAATCGACATTTCACGGTCTTCAGCAACACTCTCAGAAACAGACGCAATATTCTCTTCTGTACGCACTGTACGCATTCGTGTGGTTGGTTTAATGTCCAATAAAGTAAACTGAGTGCGAAACTTGGTCACAATCGCATTAATTGTTTGCTCACTTGGTCGATTATGTAGACCATAAATCGGACGTAAAGCGCGAAACACATTTCGAACCGAACACTGATTTTGGTAATAAAATTCAATGATTTGCAAGCGTTGCTCGTTAGTAAGTCTATTCATGATGAAATGTCAAAGCATACTGAGCATCTTTCTCTTTGACACCATGTCTGAAATCCCACGTGATCTGTCAAATACTAATGCATGAAAATCCTAACCTCAAAAAAATCACCCGTTACAAATACTAGCGCAACAAATACTTGGTTTGCAACCCCACCTTTCCATGAGTCCCGACCAGCCCTTCTTAAATATTCCAACTCCACGTGAAAACCGATTGATAATAGGCACAGTAAAACTGCTTCTTTTGCTTACTACTTTACTTACTTCACATTCGCCATATTCATTGGGAATGTTAGTGAAAGAGAAACCTTAAAAAACGAGCAAGACTAGGCCGATATTCAGTTAATGCTACATCAGCGGGCCAAATGAGATTAGTACTTAAAGACTTGTAACCAAAGACGTATTTAACGTAACCGATGAAAAGATGATAATAACCAGGGTTTGAATTTTAAACTTGAAAAAAGGCAAAATGAAATGCTTTGAAACAAGGCAAAAAAAGATAACATTATTTTTTAATTTTGTTATGTACATACCTTTATGTACAATGTGCAGTCCAATTAAATATATAAAAAAATACATACAGTGAGTGGTCAAAATATTATAGCCAACTTTTAAAGTATTTTTTTTTTTGT
>NW_023480943.1:0-2078 GCF_013731165.1 Rhagoletis pomonella | reverse complement strand
GTATGTTAACACCGATTAGTCTTGGTTGGAATCTAATTTTTTTTTTTTATAAAATCTGTGCAAGAATGATAGAATACAAGAATGCGCGTTCCTCCGGGCGATGACGTCACGATAGCAACGAGTACGAGAGATGAAGGAGAGAAAAAAATAGCGCTGGTTGCAATTTGTAAACAAATCGTATTTGTGTTCGTCTACGCGGGAACAAACTTAGCGCGGACATTTCTATGATGACGTCACACGAAAAGCTAATTCTGTCAAATTCGTCAATAACTTAGTGGCGGTCTGTGTAATTGTCTTTATAAGTTATAATAAATGCAAAAACCTATTATTATTAGTTGGATTTTTTGTTGAAGTATTTGCATAATAGCTATACATCCAGTTTTTCAACAGATCTTTGACAAATAACATTCGATAGTTACGTAATTCTTACCTAATTAAAAGTCAGGTGGAAATCGTTTTTAAAGGATCTTACACTTTGACTCTAAATAGCAGAAGAAGGGGCGTACTGTCCCCCAGTTTCACAACAAAAGTTGTTCACAATTTTTATTGAGCTTGAGGCCTTTTTTAATGAAAAATATTGTGGAAAAGCAACAATAATTTATAAAAATCGTAGAGGTGATAGCTATTTGGAAATCACCACATTTCCTAATCAGACTTCTTTCAGTGGGATTCGATCCAACGACCGCAGTCAGCTGGGGTTCTTGCTTTTCCACAAAAGTTTTTCATTAAAAACGGCCTCAAGCTTAATAAAAATTGTTGAATATAATTGTTATAAGGCCATAAATAACAAAAACAAACACAAGTTTTTAGCAAAGGTTTGATTTAATAAAATATTGCCCGACCAGGTCCAAAAGTAAACAAAATTACTGTTTTTTTAATTTTTGCTAAAGAATCTCATTTGAAATGGTTGAAATTATACATAGTGCACACTTTCTTTTTTCATGTCTAGTAGAAACATAATAAGTAAGGAACACATGCAGGTATTTAAGACACGGAAAACAAAAAAAACGGTATGAAGAGGACTTTGTTCGCGTAGAGGTTCGTCAAAAATCAAGTAGAAGTGGGGGCTTGTATGACTGCTTATTGATAGCTCGGTTATATTGCTTCAGAAATAGCATGTTTAACACTTTATTTACTTTTATTAACCGACTTCCAAAAAAGGAGGAGGTTATCAGTTCGTCGGAATATTTTTTTTTTTTTTTTTTATGTATGTTACCGCATAACTTTGGACCACGTCAACCGATTTCGATAATTCTTTTTGCATCGGAAAGGTAGTGTCTCAGAGGTGTTCCCATACTAATCTGGTTAAGATCCGATCAGCGGATCATGAGATATATATATATATATTTTTTTTTTATATGAGAGTTGAAGTCGGTTTTTTTTTTGCTAAAAATTACTAGTTACACAAATACTCTTATGTGAGACATTCGATCTTCGCTGGTTATCCACGGTGGCTCCGGATTGTGTCTAATTCTTAAGTTCTTGTATCATCAAAATCAATGCGATTTTAAAATATGGGAGGAAATTGTTCCCAATTGAATGATTCTTCCGCATATATATAAATGAAGGTGTATAAAACTCCATTACCTTATAATTAGTGGTTCCAAAGATAACCAATACGATTATTTCAGTTTTTACCACTTTCAGTACCACTCTTCTCCATAAGTACGTTATTGATAACATAAATAGCTGTGTTAAATTTCAGGACGTTAGCATAAGAGGTTCCAAAGATAAGCACTTTTCGCCGTATGTATGGAATTGATAACATATGTTGCTGTGTGAAATGTCAGGACGTTAGCATAGCCGGTTCCGGAGATAAGCGATATAAGAATTTCAGTTTTTATGGGTGGTGCCATGGCCCCCTTTCCAAAATCAGCCACTCTTCGCCGTAGGTACGGTATTGACAACATATGTTGCTGTATCAAATTCCAGGACGTCAGCTTAAGCGGTTCCAGAGATAAGCTATATGAGAATTTCAGTTTGTATGTGCGGTGCCACGCCCCCTTTCCCATTATCGCACTCTTTTCGCCGTAAGTACGTTAATGATATCATAAATAGCTGTGTCAAATTTCAGGACG
>NW_023480942.1:0-2078 GCF_013731165.1 Rhagoletis pomonella | reverse complement strand
AGTTCTGGTTTCTCGTGGTGGCTGTTTGTTGTTGTTGCGGTGTGGTTGCTGCTGTGGCAGCTTTGACGTTGTTGTTGATGCTCTAGTTGGTTTTGCTAATTACCAAGGAACGTTGAGACGCCTGACGATCCTGAGGCGCCCTTCTGGCAAGGTGCCGCTTGATGGCGTTAAGAGCCTGATGACCGGTGGGGCGCACTACTGGCACGCACTCGCTGGCACTGGGGCGCTTGATACGATGATACGCCTGATGACCCGTGAGGCCCGTTGCTGCTATGCACGCGCTGGCACTGGGGTGTTTGATACTGGTGCCGCTTGGGGCGTTGAGGCGCCTGATGAAGAATGAGGTGCACCGCAGAAACGCAGCGCTGACACTATCGCTCTTGTTAATATGTAGGCGCCTGATGAACACTGAGCCGCACCGTTGACGAGGTAGCGCTAGATTACGTTGGCCACCTGCTGAACACTGAGGCGCACCTCTGGTATGCGCACGCTGGCACTGGGGCGCTTGTTAATATGTAGGCGCCTGATGAACACTGAGGCGCACCGCTGACGAGCTGGCGCTATATTACGTTGGGGCACCTGCTGGACACTGAGGAGCACCGTAGCACCAATCTAGAGTAATCGAAAAACATTAACTGAAATTTTATTTTTCTTATTGAACCTTGGACACGACAAAGTCGCGTTGCCTCCTACCATCCTTCCAATAATTACACTTACCTTGCGAGCAAAGGGATCTCCTTTTTCCCCTTTTGTTTAGGAACTATAGCAGGCACTTATCGCGTTACTTCAATTCACTTCTCGAAAACCTTATAAATATGTATATTTTTTTTTGTTTTCTTAGTCAACGTTTATTTAGTCTTTGTTATAATAAGAGTTGTATTAATCAGCAATTAGCTGTTTTAACTCAGTAAAACACACGAATTTAGCACTGGTATATAAAATGCGACTTCACTTTCCGATGGCTAGCAAAAATTCTTTTCTCACCCGTTTCGCGCAGTTGTCAATTCTAAATTGCAAAATGCAAGACTTATGATTTTGCCAGCTTTTTTTTATACCCGTGCATTGCGGGAATATTCCATTTGGAAGAATAACGGGCACTGCGTCATTTGCACTAGTTCCGTTACTCTTTCAAATGGAATTTACCGCAGTGCAAGGAGGAATATCAAAAAAAAAAAAAACGGGGTTGCCGTGACTCCTCTGCAAGTAGTTTTACCGGACTTAACCGCAAAAAAACCTTTGAAAATTGCATTTGACAGTTTCAAGGTGAATACAAACGTCAGAATTTTATCTAGCTCATGTGCTAGTTAAACTTTGACAGCTTCTAAGTGTAATCAGCCTTATCATGAGTTTCATTTTTTTTCCGAACCGGTTCACTTTTCAACTTTTTGTTTCCATGTATTTACTATGGGCGGAGGAACAATTTTCGGGCGAAACTCAGGATAAGGCAGAATATTGTGGGCGGTAATAAAAAATTAAAATCAACGTTACTTGCAGGTTATGAAATAGATGTAAATTTAACAATTTCAGCAACACACAAAATAGAGCTTCTGCACGAGCGTTTGTGTGGTTTTTCCCAACCGTCAAAATTCTTCTTTGCGGTTGTCACCGAAAAACTCAATTTATTCGTACAGAATCAGAATATTGATAATAGTTGCGTTCCAGATAACTTCGTGTAAAAACCTGTAAAACTGTCAAATAACAAAATTACTCTCTTGAAAGAGAGGAGCAAGAGAGAAAAAATAAAAGTCACCTGGAACGCGAAAAGCCACTTTTCCTGTAACTACTTGGATTTTTTTTTTATGTTAAGCGCCATGAAGACGATCAAATATCTTTATCAACCGTCTCGCGTTTTGCTTGACAAAAAAACAAGCGCACTTGCCTTCTGATCGTCGTGGTGAGCAAGTGCGCGGACAAGAAAAAGAAATTGTTTGTTGAATTAACGCGTTTATTTGAACGTTTGCGGGCAACATATGCAATGCTTGACGTATTTATTTGATTGTCTCCGTGGCGCTTAATGTTCTTTGCTATCTGTTTTTGTTTACAAATGCAACCCTGCCTATCGTTTGACACTTTTCATG
>NW_023480941.1:0-2078 GCF_013731165.1 Rhagoletis pomonella | reverse complement strand
TGTGGCAGCTTTTTTTTACAGTTTCAGCTATTGGGAAAGGTAACGGAACTATTCCATTTGCCGCAGTTTCGTTAGGGTTGCCAGATTTTTTATGTACGAAATCAGTACGTTAGACGTTTTCATGCTAAAAAAATCAGTACTTTTCAGTACATTTTTATTCAATGCAAAATTAATAATGTAAGTAACAGATAATTCTTTAAAACGCAAGAGAACTTTTTAACAACACTTTTGTATATAAATAAAATATAGTTCATAAAAAACCTGTCAAAATGTAAATATCCTGCCAAAATGTTGGACAGGGTGTTTAAAGTGATGTAAAAAGGGCATTTTATGGTATAATCATGGTCAATGATGGGTTTTCTTCAGAGTTGAACGTTCTACAAAAGTGTCCAGTTCGGCGTAACTCAAACTCCCACCAGCGAGGTAGTACGGGACACTAAACCCAATATTTTCATGAAATTCACGTTTTTTTTGCCCCTATCTCGTAAATAACAGTAGATACAGAAAAATTGCAATTTTCGAACTTGTAGGTCTTTCAATTTCCTACAAAAAAGTTCTAAAACACCAAGTCGCTAATATCTCTGTTTCTTGAGATATTAGGCTTTGAAATTGAGGTAGTGTGGAATTTTCATTGATTAAGCTAAAATGTGATGATTGTGAGAATTTTTTTAGGAAATTGAAAGACCTACAATTTCGTGAGATGCAATTATTCTGTACCTCTTGTTATTTGCGAGATAGAGGCAAAAGAGGAATTTTATGAAAATATTGGGTCTAGTGACCCGCACTAACGCGCGGGTGGGAGCTTGAGTTACGCCGCACTGGGCACTGCTATTTTTGTATTACATACATCTTGCAGTACGGGAACAGACTAACGGCAAATTGGTTGCAGGTTTGGATTTTCAAACAAGAACGATAGAATACAAGATTGCGCATTCCCGCAGAATGACATTTGTGGCAACGGGTAAACAAAGAATATGGCGAAGAACAATGAGTTGACAGTTGTGAATTTGTAGTCCGAAAACGTGTTTTCTTCTCGATTCACCAATTTCTCAAGCCATCTTTGAATATAGCAAATTAAGCACTACGTTAACAAAAAATATGCAACCACTCTTGAAATGTGTTCAAAATAATAGGTCTTATTAATTAACTATTTAGAATTTTTGTGTTTGTATTGCAGGTGCCGAAAAAGTGATAATATCTTGTTGCAGCGCATGTTTTCCTGCAGAAAGTGGTCGATGCTTGCTTACCTCCGATTTTAATTTGTGGTATTTCAACGTTTTCAACTTAACATGTCGTGTTTAAAAGTGGTCCGTAAAGTGCTTCATGCACATTACGCTGGTGTCTAAATTTTATGGATTCTCCTGCCGGCAGAACTCTACCCACTTTCTGGCCAAGGCGTCGTCGCGGGGAAACAAAAAAAAACTGCATTTGGGGGCTTTACCCCTACGGCTGCTGCAATTCAACACACGACACGACATTTTTATAAAGTTTTTATTACAAATAAAACGTTTTTTACTTCAGAACGCACGAATTACTACAATTTTTCACTTGAAAGTACACAATACGTTTGTACTTGTTTCTAAACAAAAAGTTTGTTTACGTATTGCCATAAATGTCAAAGTCGGCAAAACCAAAGTAGCGGTTTCGGGAATGCGCCACCTTCAGTTCATTTCACCATGATTTTCAAAGACACACAGACCAAATGCAATGCAACCCGTTTTGATCGAATTTGGTTTGTGTCTTTGCTAATCCAAACCTGCAACCAATTTGCCGACAGTTAGTCTGTTCCCATACTGCAGGATTTAATCAGATATAGTCCCAGGTCGTTCCGTCCACAGAATATCAGTAATCTAGCCATGCAAAAACAAAAATGTGACTCAATAGAACTTTTTGTGCTAATTTCAACCCTACAAAAATTATTTAGCTAAAGAAAAAAATAAAGGACATATCAATGGTTAAAGTTAAATTTTAAAATTTTTTTTAATATTGTTATCTTTTGAACAATATGACCTATTAAAAAACTAATGACGCCAAAATAAAGGTAATTAGGCGATATTTCTCTTGGTGGACATAATTGT
>NW_023480940.1:0-2078 GCF_013731165.1 Rhagoletis pomonella | reverse complement strand
TATGAATATGAATATGAATATGAATATGAATATGAATATGAATATGAGTATGAATATGAATATGAATATGAATATGAATATGAATATGAGTATGGGTAAGAATATGAATATGAATATGAATATGAATATGAAATTGCCAGTGTTTTCGGTTAAAGATGAGCACGATTCCCTCTGAATTTAATGTTGCCGAAATAATTCGTTAACTCCAGTATAAAATAAAAAACAACTACGTAAACCTTCTAAATAATTCGGCTTTCTATACATTTTATATAGATACATACATCTAAGGGTACAGAAATGAATACTCGTGCAAGACTCTTTATACATACATATCTATATATATATATATATATATGATATATGAATAAGCTCAATTCTGTAAGCTGAACACAAAACTAGTAAATATGTGTCAGTACATTGAGTTCGCTTTAAACGTGTAGTGGTATTCTTATTATCAATGGAAAACAGAATCCTACCAAGGATAAAAGCATGCACATATGTATCGTACGTATGCACACAAACACACGAATGCACACAACACGCGTATCTTACAGATTTTCCACTGCTATTCGTAATGCATTCGTACTGATTCTTCCATTGTTTTTGGCGCTATAATGCCAATGGCAACCGCAGCCGGTGACTGTCACTTTAAAAGCCTTAAGTTATGCTTTCATTTTCAGGCGAAATCGCTATGCGCCAAAATCACTGCCTTGTACATAGGTACAGCGTGCGCTCACACATGTCGCGCTTCAGCATTTCATTGCAGATTTCATTTGCCGCACACACCGACAATACTAAGCTTATTTCACGCATTTCATTGCTTCTATTGGGATATATTTCGGTTAATGTGTTTGAGCTTGTTGTTGTAATTTATGGTTTCGAATGGCAGTAAGTATGTAGTATGGCATGGCATGCTTCCTTTGCAAAATCGCTTTACTCGCGAATGCCCTCATTTTTTACCCAGCCAACAAGTAATTTTGCTATTTCATTGTTAATGTTGTTGCTGCAGTCATTTTTGTTGTTGTTGTTTTGGTTATAAATGTACATAGTTTGCCAGTGGCGACGCCTTTAAAATTCTTTACACACACCTAACTAAAGGCGAAAAGTATGTGTAAGTTGAGGGGGAGTGCGTGAGTGTGCATGGTACATACGTACGTACGTATGTGTATGTATGTGTGTGTGTGTGATGTTATGTGTGGTAACTGCCAACGGCGTTTCCGTCGCTTATAAATTTTCCAACATACATTGTCATGAACACACATTCTGCCCATATACATATATATATATATTCATATATGAGTAGGAAGGATGTGTTGTTGTGTGTGCCTGTCACACTTTTCTTTGCGCGACAAAATAGAAACGGAAAGTAGATTAGCGCCAATGTTGTTTGTGTGTGACGCACACACACCACACTCATTCAAAGAAAATTTAATGTTTAAATTTATAAGTGCCTGCATGTCTTCCTTGACGGTATAATTGAAATATATATTTTGCTGTTAATGAATACCTTATGCACATATGTATGTCCATACTTTTGTTTTATTTCCATTTAAAAGTCTCGCGAAGTGCTTGTTTAAAAATATAAAAGTTTACAAATTATTTTTCAACTTACCACAGCCTTTCGTAAGACATTGTCAATTCTGGCAACTATCTTGAAAGAGATCTTTTCTGTTTTTCGAAAGACTAATTGAAAAATCTAACGAGGAGTAAACTAAACAATTACTTATTTTTCTTCGCAAAGCAAAAATTAAAAATTAAAAGTGTACCAAATTAAAAAAAGTAGAAAAAAAAAATTAACTTAAAATAGGAAAACATAAATTAAATAGGTTTCTAAAAATTAAACAAAATTCAAAATAATATATTTCTCTTTTTAAAGTAATAAAATCTAAAAAAGCTAAAATAAAAATAAATTTAAATATAATAAGTTAAATTAAATAAGTTCCTCAATATTCACTGGGATATTAAAGTAAAAAAAAATCTTTTTAAACAACACAGTCTAAAAGTCTAAAAATTAAATAAAATAAAAAAAATATGAAAATATATTTTTATTTTTAAAGCAATAAAATTTAAAATATAAC
>NW_023480939.1:0-2078 GCF_013731165.1 Rhagoletis pomonella | reverse complement strand
AAACCAGCCGACAAAGGAGAGTCTTATCGCCCGATAACCCTCCTTTCCCCGGAAGCGAAGACACTCGAGGCCCTGCTACTTCCGTATTTTACGAACCACCTGACCCCAGCGAAGCATCAACATGGGTTCCGTAAAGTGCATAGCACAACAACAGCACTTAACGCCATAAACACTCAGATAACTCGTGGCTTTAACCGAAACCGCCCCTGTGAGAGAACCATTCTAGTAGCGTTGGACCTGTCCAAGGCGTTCGACACCGTCAGTCATTCAACTAGCTACTAGAAGTTATAAAGGCCTCCTCACTCCCACAGGGACTCAAACGGTGGTCGGCGAATTACCTGAGTGGTCGACACTCGTCAGTAATTTTCAGAGACAAAACTAGCAAGCCACGTAGAATTAAACAGGGGGTACCACAGGGTGGTGTCCTGTCCCCACTACTGTTTAATTATTGCATTTCAAAACTTCCTCAACCACCAGAGGGTGTCAATTAGGCCGGGTCGATTTGTGGGGAGGCAAAAAAATCGCCCATTGCTCTGTGAAAATCATATTCTAGGGATCAAAATAAGAAACTTTGCCGAAGGAACCATACCTCCAAAACGAATTCTGATGTCCCCCAATTTGGGTCGAACTTTTGGGTAGGGGCAAATTTTGAAAAATCCCACTTTGACCCATTTAGAGTGCTCCAATCGAGTCCAAATGTATGACCGACCCCCACTAACTTTGGAGGCCCGACCCACCGATGCCAGTGGCACACCCCCTGGAACCCCCCTGGGGGTTCACCATACAAACATTTCAAAAAATCGCCGGTTTTGCACTTTACATGAAAAAATCAGCGAAATGCCTATGTTTTTTCTTTTTGGAGTTTATTTTTCTCTTTAGAAATTTATTTAGTCAGAACATATGTAAATGAAAAAATGAATTTAACTTAGTAATAGAAAAGAAATTAAAACAAATTATTAGAAATTAGCGTTTTTACAACCCTTTTAAAACCAAGGCATCACTGTGATGCATTTGCATGTCGTAAACATAGTTGTGTGGGTTTTTTATTCAACCGTTTTAAAAAATGAAGGTATCACTGTGACACAATTGCAAATCGGAAAATTGCTTGTGTGCGTTTTTTAAGACACAGCTGCATGTCGTAAACTTACTTGTGTAGTTTTTTTATAGCACCTACTTAAGAAATGAAGGTTGTTTTTACAACCCTTTTTGTGGGTATTTTAAGGCACCTTCTTAAGAAATGCGCGTTTTTTGCAACCATTTTAACAATTAAGGTATCACTGGAATGCACCGCAACCCTTTTAAACAATGAAGGTATCACTGTGACACAATTGCAGATCGTAAAATTGCTTGTGTTGTTTTTTTTAAGCCACCACAAGACACAGCAGGTAGAATTGAAATTACCATTTCATTCTTATTACCTCGTCTCGTAGACCATATATAACGCAACAGTTTTTGTGAATGCATGAAGTCGTTGTGAAGAACTCAAAGTGTGAAGTGCTAATTTCAGATAAAAAAATATTTCAAAAAAAATAATAAGTGAAGTGACAATTCCAAATCAAAAAGTTTACAATGAATCCACCATCCTCTACACCGCAAGATGAAGCAACTACATCAACAACTATCGAAAACCCACTGTTACTGTTTTTGGTGTGTCTACTGATTTAACTGATCTTAATTTACCAACCCATCTGGATATCTTGAGATATTATTTTTACTTAAGCGAACGTGCTAAAACAGAACAAAAAAAGTTTTCCCATAAATCATTCACTATTCAAGTACAAGATAAGTTGATTGGAATTTGGGAAAAACTTGGTATGGAAATAATGCCTAAAAAAAGTGTATTTAATAAATTGAATAAATTGCTTGACAAGTATCAAGAGCAAATCAAGAGAAGAAACAACAACCAACAATTTACAGAGTATGTAAAATCTCTGGAAACAATTTTTTACATTGGAACATGTAAATGCGATTTGAAGGCAGCTCCATGTGCATGCGGCTGGGTTCCCGAACGCCTCAAAGAGTTCATGCACGATCAACATAATCAGAGAAGACTAACAATGGATGCATTTGTGATGGAA
>NW_023480938.1:672-2079 GCF_013731165.1 Rhagoletis pomonella | reverse complement strand
ACAACCCCGAGACACTTGATCCGCAGGATTTTGTTTAGTTGGCACATTGTATATTTTTCTATCTGTGTTATTTTCTCCTCCAGTCCCGCGAGCGCCTCAGCGGTGGACTTCTCTTTCATGAACTTGGCTAATATAGCGCCCATCTTGTTAAGCTGTGTTGAATCGCTCCGTTTGTTTTAATTGCAGTCCACCTTTTCTGCACTTCCAGCACTATTCAGCCTTTGCGATAATTCTCTACAAACCACTAGATACGTTTAAAATACGCTCATCAATGTTGCTAATTGTTTCTTTTTTGTAAGATTTAAGCTTGAAAAGCCTGAGTCACATTCCAATCATAAGCTGCCGCCAACGTTCGCAAATCTATGATTTTTTGTAGTTGCTTTGCATGACGCCACTGGCGATGATTGTAGTATTCCTATTTTGTCTATTTATATTTTATGATATAAATACATATATCAAAAAACAACAAAGATTTAAGTAAATTTATTGAAACAATTAATTGCCTGTCGCGGTCGTGTGTGCAAAAACAAAATACATACATAAATTGATAGTGCAGTGCAGTGGCTGAAAATAAACAAAAGCTTAAAATTTTAAAGTGTAAAAGAATTTTAAAACTATTGAATACTTACCTTGATAATTAAATTTAAAATTTTGGTTAAAAATAGGTACCTGTTTTAAAAAAATTGTTGAAACAAACCAAATAAAAAAGATTATAGATTGATCTAAAAGTTTAAAAATAATACAATAAATAAAACAGTGTTTAAAACTAAAATTAAACAAGTAAAAAAGTCTAAGTTCGGGCGGAGCCGAACATTAAATACCCGGCGCAAGTATTAAATATATGTTTTTCACCTTTCCGAAAGCTACCGCTACATGGTAAACCGAGGTGTATCCATTTTGAGTAAATTGGCGTCCTTAAATTTCGAAATATTGAAGTTTCAAGCATATCTGAAATTTACTGTTATATGAAAAGCGGCCGTAATTTTAGTTCGATTTCAATAAGTTTCAACGTTTTGCTTCTATGTGGCAAGTACAATAACCACACCGAGTTTGGTACAAATTGGTAGAACGGTTACCGAGATACATATATGTGATCATAAGTGGGCGGTGCCACGCCCATTTTTCAAAATTGTATCCTAAACGTATTTCTTGGTAACGAATTGTTGCAAGCATCAATTTTGAATAAATTAGCTTCAATAATTACTGATTTATCGAAGATTTCGTATTTCTCTAAATTACCGTTATATGGGATTATTGTCCTATTTTAAAAATTTTCGGCGATTTCGTATGTTATACCAAGGTTAACAACTGTGCCAAGTTTGGAAGAAATTGGTGCAGCGGTTACCAAGATATACACATGTAAACATAACTGGGCGTGGCTACGCCCATTTTCCAAAAATTTAAAAT
>NW_023480938.1:0-572 GCF_013731165.1 Rhagoletis pomonella | reverse complement strand
ACTGATTTATCGAAGATTTCGTATTTCTCTAAATTACCGTTATATGGAATTATTGTCCTATTTTAAAAATTTTCGGCCATTTCGTATGTTATACCAAGGTTAACAACTGTGCCAAGTTTGGAAGAAATTGGTGCAGCGGTTACCAAGATATACACATGTAAACATAACTGGGCGTGGCTACGCCCATTTTCCAAAAATTTATAATATTCTTATTTTTCGTCTAAAACTTATTGTAAATATCAATTTTGAGTGAATAATCTTCAGTAGTTACTAAAATATCGCAGTATTCGTATTTCTGAAAATTACCGTTATATGGGAAGTGGGCGTGGTTATTGTCCAATTTTTAAAATTCTCGGCCATTTAGTATGCTGTTTTAAGGCCAACAACTGTGCAAAGTTTGGAATAAATTGATGCAGCGGTTACCAAGATATACCCATGTAACCATAAGTGGGCGTGGCTACGCCCATTTTCAAAAAAAAATTTAATATTCTTATATTTCGTCTAGAATTTATTATAAATATCAATTTTGAGTCAATTATCTTCAGTAGTTACGAAACTATCGCAGTTTTCGT
>NW_023480937.1:0-2079 GCF_013731165.1 Rhagoletis pomonella | reverse complement strand
GTTGGTGGGCTGGCTATTTCGGACGCGCGTGACGTGCGAGAGAATAGGGAACGTGAATAATTAGCAAAGTAAAGATAATGGACGCCCACAACTTCTGGTGCACAACAGCGACATAAACTTTATGGCGAAATAGGGTTAATGGCCTTCGAAACATGGAAATGGGAAGGATTAACTTTTAAATTTCTGCATAAACAATGCCGAAATATTTTTGCGAGAATTCCGTTTTGTTCATTCGTAGTTCTATCTTATAATGCAGTCGCTCTGGACTAACTAAGATCGGGGAATTGAAATCAATAGCGTTCTATATGTACCAAACAGTGAAAGACCCCAACTAAATTCAAGTATAACTAATAATCTATTCGGTCGCTAATCGGCCAACTGACTAGTAAAGCTTCGGATGTGGCTTCCAATAACTTTCATCTGAATTTAACTCTGGCAAAAATTCTCACAAAATGCAAAATGCAGCTGATTTGCTGCTAGCCATCAGAGTTATTTGCTGCTTTGAAATTTAAATTTACGCCCAACTTTCGAGCGGAAGACACTAAGCGAATACGGAATTTATATCTGTTTGCTGTTGTTTTTGTTGTTGCAGTAGCATTTTTACTATCATTTTGTGCCGGAAATGTATGATTTAAAATTTTCATGCAAAAGGATACGGAAACCGCCGGCCTAACGCCGGCAATGAGCAGCAGCACAGCAGCACAGCACCAACAGCAGAAGCAATTGCAGTGGCGGCCACTAAATGTATGTATGTATGTATGTATGTATGTTTGTAGCCTGTGCAATTTCAACAGCTGCATAGGCAGATAGAAAAAACGACCGGATGTGCGATGTGCAACAGTCACAGTGGCATATTTGTGCATTTGATAACGTTTGTTGGCTATGGTCGGGGTCGGGTGGCCAGTGGCAGTGGGTGGTTTGCAGCTACTTTGTGCGCGCGTCACGTTTTCTGGATCACTCGTACAACTGTAGTTGGGGCGGCCGGAAACGTTTTCAGCCAGCGGACGAACTTGTTGTCATAAAAATGTCCACCATTATTATTAGCAGCTGAGTGTGGCTTTATCATTGGGGTGCATAAGTATTGTGGCATGCGTGGCGTAGAAACGTTGATGCATATCTGTGTACAGTTAACTGTGGATATGGCTGTGTTTGAGTTTTGTTAAATGTCAGTTTCCGATGCGAGCACTGGACAAATTCCTATTCAAATTGTCGGCTACTTTTGCAATGATTATAATAATGCGTTAATATTTTAGGAATATTTTTAGGAATTATAGATTAAGAGACCGTTTGGTCAATACCGAATTTTTCGTATAAAAGAACATTAATTTCAAATAGTATAACTTATATACATATACATGTGTTTCTATTGACGAACGAATATGGACATATTCTTAAATTTCAGTGGCCTCTTCAAGTAATGACACTTCGAATTAAGGCGCTGAAAAGTGTGGAATTCGTACTTGCAGCAAGTCTAAGGCGGACATCAAATGGTAAATTTATGGTACGATCATTAGCAAAACTAATAGAAAAATAATCTATTTGGCATTTAGTGACAACAAATATCGACTAAATGGAATAATTAAATAACGTTATTTTCACTTTTTTGAAAACTACAGTTACCTGGTATACATAGCTCAAACATTTTCAATGATATGCTCAGTTAGATTGGGGGAAGTAAATTAACCGTGTTTGGTAGTTATCGATAAACTTGCAAGATTTCGAGAATACCACTAATAATTATGCTGCAATAGAGTTAGTCTGGAAGCCTCTTAAAAGCTTTTGATTAACTTTCCATGTACGTAATTTGTAAGTATGTTTGTTTGGGTTAAATATTGCAATAAATTTTGAGATATTGGAAAACCCCGTATTTATCTATCTATATATATAAAATTCAAATTATGTATGTACCTATAGACACACTTGGCTCCTAAACGAATAAGCCGATCGTAACCAAATTTTACACACGCACTGGATATCTTCCAGGGATGGTCACAGGGTAAAAAATATTTTGATATATAAAGGGGGCGTGGCCCCAAAACGTGGACCCGGGTAACCTTAGGATGTATTTGTTTAATATGG
>NW_023480936.1:0-2079 GCF_013731165.1 Rhagoletis pomonella | reverse complement strand
AATTGAGGCGGAAGTATTTTTACGAAGAACTTCTTTCTGCGTAGGCGGCCTTTGGCCGCGCTGATGGGTTATAGCCCTTACTAAGTAGAATTCTCCTTTATGTGTTGCCGGAAAAGAGGGGCGGAAGTATTTTTGCGCAGAACCTCTTTTTCGTAGGCGGCCTTCGGCCTCGGTTAGGGATTATAACCCTTATTAAGTAGAATTCTCCTTTCTGTGTTGCCGGAGAAGAAGGGCGGAGGTATTTTGGCGCAGAAATAATGCATATAAATATGTACCAAAAACCATGCATGCACGGTTTCGGTTGAAACCGAAATAAAAACGAAGTAATGCATACATGCACAGTCTTGGTTGAAAATCGAAATAATGCATATGTGAAAAACGAAGTAATGCATACATGCACAGTTTCGGTTGAAACCCGAAATAATATATATGTGAAAAACGAAGTAATGCATACATGCACAGTTTCGGTTGAAAGCCGAAATAATGCATATGAGAAAATACCGAAATTATGCATATGCATACGTTCGTTTTAAAAACGAAATAATGCATATGAAAAAAAAAACGAACTAATGCATATATGCATAGTTTCGGTTGAAACCCGAAATAAATCATGCACCTGCGTTCAACTAATTAGAAACAAAATTCAAAATGATATTGTTTGCAAATTATGTTTATTTTTATTATTTTTATTTAAAATATAATTCAATCTGTAACAGAAACCAAATAATAATATTTCACGGCTTGCAGAAATTGCAAAAAAAAAATTAATTAAACTTCAAAAAGTTGTCATGAAAATTTCCAAATTTTTAATCAAAATATTAAGAAAATTTTCGGGTATGCAGTTCTGTAGCCCATTTAATTGTAGCCTAAGAAAGTGCATGTCTCCAGTTGTTCAAAATTACCGTTGATTTTTTTTTTTTGGGGGGTGTTGCGGATTTTTTTTTCATATAAAAAAATTTTGATCACGTGTTATATGGAAGAAAATGCGCAACACCCTCCACAAAAAAATTTAAAAAAATCAACGACTTGAGACTTGCACTATCTTAGACTACAATTGAATGAGCTACAGAACTGCATACCCGAAAATTTCCTAAATATTCTGATTAAAAATTTGGAAATTATGTATAGTAAGGGTGCTTATATACACGCGCAAGTTTCATATTTGGGCAATTGGGCAACTTTGCGCCATGTGTTTCATGAGGACAATTTTATATTTTATGCAATTTCTGACATTTAATTATTTCACTTTACTTAATTTATAAAGTTGAACAATTGAAACTCAAATTTGAGCTAATATTTATGTTTTACCGCAGTTATTTCGAAAAAGCGTTGAGCACAAACCAAAATGAATGTAAACAAAATAGCTGATTGAGGATTGCACAGCACAATGCGCAAAGTTGCGCTACAAAATTTCCGCGCAAAGGTTTCCTTTTTGTGCAAATGGCTTTCCATACAAATTTTGACATTTCATTTGCGAGGGTTTAAAATTGCACAGTTTGCCCAGTTTGCGAGAGTTTTGCGCTGTTAAATGAGTACCCTTAGGGCCGTTTGCACCATGTCTAGTTAACGCTAACTGGAGGTACATCCTTCAGTTAAGCACGTTAACTGCTTTATCGATCACATGTTATATGATGGGTGTCGATAACGTCGATAAAGAGGTTTAACTGGGAGTTAGAATTAACTAGACATGGTGCAAACGGCCCTTAGTGATTAATCTCAGCAGACAGAAAAGCGCAAACATCCAAATTTACTTTTTTGACATGTACATTTCGAAGTAATTGGCAACTTTGCTCCAATGTATTTAACTACTTGTGTATATGAATAAAAATATCGTCATATTGTAAAAAACTAATGCATGGGTTTTGAAAACTTTTCATCTGATTTGATAGAAAATTTAATTCTCTTTAATTTAATATACATACTTTATAAATGCTTTGTATAGCTTCCACCCCTCTTCCCGGCAACACAGAAAGGAAAATTCTACTTAATAAGGGTTATATCCAGGCCTGGGCGACGCCGACTGCGCAGTACCCTCGGGGTAGCATCGCGTGTTCGTATACACATGCGCTGCACGTTTTT
>NW_023480935.1:0-2079 GCF_013731165.1 Rhagoletis pomonella | reverse complement strand
AAATATTTATAACGTTTAAAATATAAACCGCGAGTGGTTTTATTTAAAGCGAACGCGAGAAAACCCTTCTCGCGTTTCTATGGTCCTTTATCGCCATGAAGAAAGGCACCTGTGAAAGCAAACCATTTACAAAACACAAAAACAAAATATGAAGCAAAGACAAGTGAACATTTAGTACAAAGCGCAAAAACTGGGTTACTTAAAAGTGTACATACATAAAATAACATTAAAGTGTAAACAAATATTAAACACTAAAAGTATACACAGTGAACAGAAAAACAAAACTTTAGTTAAAATTTGTACAAACAAATACATAAACAACTACAAAAAACGAAAACATATTCAGAAACACACAAAGAAAATCGCAACAAAGAGGAGTAACAAAACAGGCAAAGGAAGCTAGCATCCACCAGGGAAGCAGCTGCACCACACCAACATTAGTAACCAGCACCAGCAAAATCACCAGAAACACTTGCTGAGACAACAAGTGAAGAGCGGTCAAAAAGCGCGAAAACTAAAGGGACGTAAGAATAAAAATTGCAACTTACTTGGTACACATACATATAAGCATGTGTACATGCATGTATATTTCTTAGCGTTGCAATATATCAATATCTTACTTAAAAATAAAAAGAAAATAACAAAAAGCAAGCTCTATTGTCACAAATAAAAAATATCAACTTAGTTCAGCTTACCCAGTAAGCGCCTAAATATACGTACGCATAAACATTCGTATATACAGGCATACATATGTACATGCATGGTGACGCTTTTACCTACCTACATACTTATATGTACCCGATCATCTACTTGCGCATAATTACAAAGCGCCTCCTCAAACCAAATTAGCGTGCATTCCAAAGCACAGCTTTTAAAAACATTCTTACTTGCTAATAAATATTTGTGGCTTACGTTTTGCGCCTATTTTTCGCCCCCACAAGCAGTGCAGCTCTCAGTATACTGCAACTGCACAACCATAGGCACATACATACATACATACATATAGATTCTGCGCTCCCAGCAGTACTAACTATTGGTTGGTCATTTAAAGAACTCAGAGCTAGCATCCACCAGGGAAGCAGCTGTTTCGTCAGCAGCTCAGAAGAGGTTGAAGCTCCCAACCGAACACTCCCAGTTCGACGTATTTTATATTGGTGGAGGTAACACAAAACGCCCTAAGAACGTTTGTGAACTAAGTATAATTACCCGCAAGTCAAAGCGGAAGATAAATACAAAAGCTGTGGTACTGAAGCAATTAACGGAGGAAATACCGACTCCCCCCTTAAGTCGTGAATTTATTAAACAGTTCAATCCCCATGAACTAGCTGACGCCCATTTCAGCAAACCAGCACTAATAGATCTGGTTATTGGAAGCGATATACTTCCACAAATTCTCCAACCCGGAGCCCGAAAAATACAAGATAATGTAATAGCTCAAGAGACTATATTTGGTTGGGTGATAAGCGGTTCCGCCGCAAAACTATGAAAATAAAGGGCAAAAAATAAGACCCCGCACATTCAATGCCATAAGCTCTAACCCATGAGCTCCCTACATAACTCAAACCAAAGGGCAATTAATAAGACCCGGTCATTCAAAACAGTAAGCTCTAACCCATGAGCACACTACAAAAATACACAAATGTTTATTTACGAATATCTTCATATAACCCACACCTAAGAAGATTACAATGCATATAGAGCACCACCCTCTGCATAATTGTTCGCTCTCTTCCTTTGCAGAACGATAACTCAAGGAAAGGCCATATATCGTCAGCAACATGAAGCCAACTCTAAATGCCATATCCATAAATAACGTTATACGCGGAATGCATCAGCGGTAGCGCGAATCCGCCACACCTCAATATTACTGCGCAAGCCCGTCCGAGTGCCAAGGCTACCGGACAGCGCGTAAATGGCCTACACTAATATTCCGAAGACTGCGGACTGAACTATCCAGCACACTCCTGCAGCGGGGGGCAGTGTACAATCAACCGATTGTTATGAGGGAACACCCTAATGCCTTCTCTGCTGTTCAACTTTCTCGTAATGAGCAAAAGAAAGTGGAGAAAGAACACATTC
>NW_023480934.1:0-2079 GCF_013731165.1 Rhagoletis pomonella | reverse complement strand
TTTTTTTTAAAAAAAAAGTTATCAAGCTCTTAAAAAATCACCCGTTATGTCGACCTTTACCATTTTTACATTTATTTATTCATAAGTATAGGGTAGAGCATTCATATATGAGATTTCAGAGAATTTGTAGTACGGTACATCGCTTTTTGCTCTGAAGGGAGTGTAAAATCGAAAAATAAAATTTGTTACTCCAAAATCATGTCAAAAGGCGTACTCTTATGTTTTTTCTAATCTTGGAAGGTCTTCCTTCAAGTTGTAGTGGGTATAAACTAAAAGGATATGTACGTATGTACATATGTATGCCCAGCTTCGCTTCTGGCTTTCCTTATCTTCTCTTGCTTGTTATTTTCGACGCTTTTAAAACTTTCGCACTTTTTATAGCACTCTACATGTTCATATGTACACTAGGGTGCGTCTTATTATTCAAATTTGACCTACAAAGCAAGATTTCCCCTGCCAAAACTTTCAAAATCGGATAATGGAAGGACGTGCCTTAAGGCCCTAAATTTGGCAAAAAAAAAAGGCTTTCGGATCATTTATTGATTGCTACGAAATAAGTAGGCTCTTCTTACTGAATTATAGGCTCTTTTTCCTACTTTATGTAAAATTTAATGAATTAGCATATGCAACTCTGGGCCCTTAGAGGCATGTCTTTCCTTTCTCCGATTTTGAAATTTTTTCGCAGAGCACGTTTTGATGACCAAACGAACCCGTGTCTAGGGGAGTCTTGCTTTGTAGGTGACAAAAAATTTCCCCCATACAAATACGGCGCACACCAATATACATATGTATAGACGCAATCAAAATATGTATGCACCAACTCTCTGAGCTCATGCAAGTTGCATGCTTACACACATAGACGTGCATGCAAGCATGTACAATGTATCGTTCACATGTTGCACTAATGTCGTGCGTACTTTACTAGATCGTGTGCTCCATTAAGTTGGGTTATAAAAAGATATTCATGCACATGTATACTTCTAAACATACATACATGCATGTGCATTGATTGAGCTAAATACACGTGGCCAAAAAAAATATTATATAAAATGCCGGAAAATGGTTAGGATATGTGTGCGATATGTTGCATGATACGGAAATAGTTAGGAAATGTCACAGATATACATAGTTGTTGCTTTGGCGTTAAGTGTAACAAGCACATAGATAGCTGTGTGTTTTAAGTACATAAAAGGTAGAAGAAAAAACAATCTCTTGTATGACAAAAGTTTGGTGGCGAGCGTGTTACAAACTGACCTAAAGGCATTTTAAAAAGAAACCGATTTTCCAGCATACGAATATTTTGACTTGCTCCCAAGTGTACTAAATGCTCAAGTGTTGTCTTCATTGCAAATTGGATTACACGGTTAAAGCAAGCCAATTGAATTACAAACACTTTTTTATATATTTAAACAAGTTTGTAAGTATGCGTATGTATGTATGTGTGTGTTTTTTTTTTTTTTGTTTAGCTCAATATGTAATTTGAAAGGGCTTCAAATTTGATTGCATTCAATTATTCTGAATTGGACACTTTCGTCAGGCGTTTGAATGTGTACTTTACTATATATTTTGGTATACAAATATGTTTAGGAAAGTTGCAGATACATGTTATTCGAATGCTTCTTCGCCAATTTATGAGGTTCCTCTTTATGTCTTTTGTAATTCAAAAGTTATAACAAAAACAAGTTTTTTAGAACTAAAAATGAAACTTTGAGAATATAAATATTTGTACGCTCTCATTCGATTGCCCAAGGTTAGCCCAACCTTTTTTTTTCGTTAGGCCACCCTTAGTTCAAAAGTTGAAACAAAAACAATTTTTTTTTTTCATACTAAAAATTTAAATTTGTGAATTCCAATATTTTTACGCTCTCATTCGATTGCCTAAGGTAAGCCCAACCTTCTTTTTCGTTAGCCCAACCTTAGATCAAAAGTTATAAAGAAAAAATTTGTTTCATACTCAAAATTTTAATTTGTGAATTTCAATATTTTCACGCTGTCATTCGATTGCCCAAGGTAAGTGCAGGATAGCCCAACTTTTTTTTCGTCATCCCACCCTTAGTTCAAAAGTTATAACAAAAACAA
>NW_023480933.1:0-2079 GCF_013731165.1 Rhagoletis pomonella | reverse complement strand
AAAAAGACCAAAACAAGAATGAAAGTAAAGGTGAGTACGTACATAGATAAAGAAAAGAATAAAGGCAAAGATAAAAATATAAACAAAACCAAAGATGCGTGAAGATAAACAAAAATGAAGATCAAAATAAATTTAAACACTTTGCTTATATAGGAGCAAAGGTGAAGGGGAATATGTATATGAAGAAAATGATTAACATGAAAGTAAAAACAAAGATAAATATAAACAAAAAGATGAGAATGAGGATACCGACAGAGGAAGAAAGATTAAAATAAACGTAATTATAGAGAAAAGGATATAGATGGAGACGCAAAGACTCAATGTGTAAACTATTTTGAGATTTTAGAGATTTTCGGGATTCCTGGGACTTATCGATATAACAATCGATATAATAATCGATATTTTTATGGATTTGGTTATCGATATCTTTATCGATTTAGTTATCGATTTTGTAATCGATATTTTAAACGATTTTTTTATCGATATTTTCTATCAGTATCGTTATTGGTTTTTTATCGATATTGTTATAGATTTTGTTATCGATATTTTTATCGATTTTGTCATCGATCAATACTGTTATCTGTTTTCTTATCGATTATTTATCGATTTGGTTTTCGACTGTTTATCGATTTTGTTATCTATTATTTATCCGTTTTGTTTTCGATAATTTATCGATTTTGTTTTCGAATTACTTATCGATTATTTATAGATTTTGTTATGATTACTTAACGATTTTGTTATCGTGTATTATGGAACGAATTTCCGTCATCCCTTGTCAAATTTGGTTTGGAGACAAACCGGTTTCGGCGTTGTGCCATCTTCAGTGTCATTTTTCGTTCTGCATAATTTTTGTTGGTTGCTCGTATTTATACTCCTTGTTAACTACCTCTTTCTGAGAAGTTCTGTTGTTTGTCCAATCTTCATTGGTGTGCATTTATTTTGGATTGGACAAACAACAGAACTTCTCCATGTACAACATAAAGGACAAAGATTGAATATATTAGAAACAAGTAAGAAAGTCTAAGTTCGGGCGGAGCCGAACATTAAATACCCGGCGCAAGTATTAAATATATGTTTTCCACCTTTCCGAAAGCTACCGCTACATGATAAGCCGGGATGTATACATTTTAAGTAAATTAGCGTCCTTAAATTTCGAAATATTGAAATTTCAAGCATTTTTGAAATTTACCGTTATATGAAAAGCGGCCTCAATTTTAGTCCGATTTCAACAATTTTCAACGGTTTGCTTTTATGTGGCAAGCACAATAACCATACCGAGCTTGGTACAAATTGCTAGAACGGCTAGCGAGATACATATCACAAGTGGGCGGTGCTACGCCCATTTTCCAAAATTTTGTTATAAACGTATTTCTTGGTAAAGAATTGTTGCAACCATCAATTTTGAATAAATTAGCTTCAATATTTACTGATTTATCGAAGATTTTGTATTTCTCGAAATTACCGTTATATGGGATGTGGGCGTGGTTATTGTCCGATTTTAGAAATTTTCGGCCATTTGGTATGTTGTACCAGGACCAACAACTGTGCCAAGTTTGGAAGAAATTGGTGTAGCGGTTACCAAGATATACACATGTAACCATAAGTGGGCGTGGCTACGCCCATTTGCCAAAATTTTGTAATATTCTTATTTTTCGTCTAAAACTTATTATAAATATCAAATTTGAGTGAATAATCTCCAGTAGTTACTAAAATATCGCAGTTTTCGTTTTTCTGAAAATTACCGTTATATGGGAAGTAGGCGTGGTTATTGAGCGATTTTAAAAATTTTCGGCCATTTGGTATGTTATGCGAAGACCAACCAACAACTGTGCCAAGTTTGGAAGAAATTGGTGCAGCGGTTACCAAGATATACACATGTAACCATAAGTGGGCGTGGCTACGTTATATGGGAAGTGGGCGTGGTTAAAGTCCGATTTCGCCCATTTTCAATACCAACCTACCTTGGATTAAGGGAAACCTACATACCAAATTTCGTTGAGATATCTCAATTTTTGCTCGAGTTATCGTGTACACGGACAGACGGACAGACGGACAGACGGACAGACGGACAGACGGACA
>NW_023480932.1:0-2079 GCF_013731165.1 Rhagoletis pomonella | reverse complement strand
GAGATTTTCTTAGACATTTTTGTATTTTCTTTTTCAGAATTGGTTTGGAAAAAAGTTCAAAGAACTTTTCTAAATAATCGCAAAAATTTCAGAAAAGTTCCCTTAACATTTTTTGGGGCCTTTAGAGATATTTGAGGGACTTCTCGGTGTTGATTTTTCTGGATTTATTTATTAATTTTTTACTTTTCATCACAAGTCAAAATTACCGTTTATTTTCTGTCAAAAAAATGTGACGATATTTCTTTTTGTCACCGAGACAGTACAAAATAGTTTTTTACGAACATATGTATGTATGTATCTAACTTCCGTTCCATCTATATACATTACATGATTTATAATATTTTTTATTTAATTTTCATCCATACATATGTACATACACACGTCTCTTTGCTGTCTGCAGTGTGCCCAACATAGCGAACAATATGTCTTTAGATTTCCGAGCGATAAAATTAATTTGCTGTGAAAGTCTTTACTTTAAATTTATGCCTACTGAAAAGCGATGCTAGATACATATCTGTGTTCGTATGGAAAAGTAGCTTATGTCGAAGGGCTGGATTTAGTATAAATCGGCATTCGCAGCATGTGATTGCGAATGATTCACAGGCACTGAGCCGTTGAACAACGTTTGGCAAATAAACGTGCCAGAAATAGTTCCGATACTAGCAAGTCAATATTCTTATTAAGTCTCATCGAAAAATTTCTTGTCGTTTAAAGAATAAAGGGAATGCCGCATTATACTAAAGCCAGCCTTTCGACATAAGCTACTTTTCCATACGAACACAGATATATAGTACATATATGAAATATGAATAAAAATCACACCTCCACATCCTATGCCAAGTTTCTAGTGTACAATACACTTTCCCTCTCCAACATTCAACGTCAGCGGCACAAGGGAGCTATTTCGCATTGTTTTTTTTTTTTGTCTTCCTCCTCCCCACTCTCACCCATCCGCTCGCTATTGCTTTGCTTAAATATGTTCCTAAAATCAGGTCTCCTCTCGCCTAGTGTTCTCCCCAACCTTTTATTATCATACTCACTCTCCTACTTGCTCTCTCTCTCTCTCTCTCTTGTGTTTACGACCTCGTTACTCATTCCGCCTGTCCTTGCATCATTAATATAAAACGCTGGGCGATTGTTCGGCAAAATTTGTCATTCAAAGTCCTTGAAAATTTGTAACGTTTATGTGTATCTCTATGCGACCTAACAGCGACGCGTACACGGTCGTCTTTTCAACGCAGCTAATAACTTTTTTCGTTGTTGTTTTATTTTTGTTAGCTATGAATTGCAATTGTATAATGTATTTTCAAACAGGCAATTGCTTTAGCGGTTTTGTGTTTGCCTTCTTTTGCACATAAAAAAGTATTTATGTGAAACTGATTAAGCCATTTCTCATTTGCCAAACCTTCAAGCAGCGCTTGATTTAGATTTTGCTGCGCGTTAAATTGTAACAATTGTTGTATGTGAAATATCCTTGCATATTTTCGGTGCAGTGGACAAATTTACTCAGCAGGTACTCCTCAAGGTTGTATGACAAAAAACAATTCATTAAATTAGCGCTAGGGAATCTCTCGAGATGAACGTTTTACTAAACACTTGAAAAATCGTGGGCGTTAAATGTTTGTTCATATACTACTATATTGCGGAAGGAAAAAAGTAATTATTATAGATTACACAGTTCAACAAAATTTGGTCATATTTTATCTCAAAGACCGGGACCTTATAGCATTGCCGCGATTTGAAACCTAATTTGAATGTATTTTATACAGAAAATGGGGATTGTGGTACACCCCCAAATATTTGATCCTCTACTGACTTGGAAAAGCGACATAAGCAATGAGTTCTGAGTCTTAGCCATTTCTTAATACATACTTATATACAGAATGTTCTTATGCAATCTAGCCATAAGTCCTTGCTGTTTTCTATTTAATTCCACTGCGTTTTCACACTCAGAGTAGGGCTCTATACCTAAAAACCTTTTTGTTATCTCTAAACATTATATCCTTTCAATTTGTTCTTTAACCGACGAGGCTTACCTGTGTGACTCCAATGCACTTCTATTTTTGTTCATTTTTTTTT